>NW_024830895.1:0-1389 GCF_019175285.1 Sceloporus undulatus
TTTTAAGGAGGGGTAGTTAGAATTCTCAGGCAGAGAAGTTCAGCTCCTTAAAACTGCCAATCCCAGCATGCAACAGGAGGCTGCTAGAGGAGTCACACTGGAATAGTACCTCTTTAAGAGCATAGTGTGATAAACATAAATGACTGAAGCTCTGCCTTATCTTGGGCTGCATCAGCACTGCAGAAATAACTAGCTGCCATGGCTCCATCCTACAGAATCCTGGGATTTGTAGTTTTGTGAGGTGCCAGCGCTCTGGCAGAGAACACTGAAGACCTTGCAAAACTACAGTTCCCAAGATTTCGTTGGATGGAGCTAAACCACTTAGAGTGGTGTCAAAATGCACAGTTTCTACAGTGTAGATGCACCCTCACCAACCTTAGCAACCCATTATTTCACTGTCGGTGCTTCACTCCATTTGAGCAAACAATATTCTTGCTGCTATCAAAGACTTTCATGGCCGGCATCCATAGTTTTTTGTGGGTTTCTCAGGCTATGTGGCCATGTTCTAGAAAAGTTTATCCCTGATGTTTTGCCAGCATCTGTGGCTGGCATCGTCAGAGAATGCTGGCATGGAAATTCTCTGAAGAATCTCTGGACTATTCTTGCTGCTGTTGTCATGTAACAGAGAGAAGCAATCCATATTTCCTCTCCAGTTCTTCACCCGTATTTCCCAACAAGAATATTTCAGGGGACATTACAAAATCAACGTCTTTTGTTAGCCTATAAATCTTACACCTATAACCTTTTGCCTACCTACAAGTCCACCACCTCCTTAACTTAACATCCCCAACATTGATTTGAAACTTTCTAGCCTAGCAATCCACCTCTCTCTCCCTTAAACTGGTATTTACAATATTTCAGCTTCTGCTCCAGACTTTGCAGGAATCCAGAGAACTCTGGAGCAATGCCAGGCCCCTGTCTGCACACACATCCCACTTGGTTATGTCCTCCACTGCTGCTGCTGGCATTAATCCCTTCCTCTGAGGTCACAAAAAGACACCCAGCCATCTCTGATCAATGCTTGGCACCAAATTCCTGACCTTCGAGGTAGTGACTTGTGCCAAGGTGCCAGGTGGAACACTGGGACACATGTGTAGACAGCTACCTGGCATTGTTCTCTCTTCCTCCTGAATGATCTTTTAAAAGACCATGATGGTGGCATTCTTAAAGCTTGCATTGTGAGCAATTAGCTACCCCTCCTAATTTGGTGATAAGCATGCTTTCTATTCCTTCATCCAAGTCATTGAGAAAGGTATTGAATAGCACTGGGCCTGGGTCAGAGAGATTTTGGAGAGCCTATGAGACTAAATGCATCTGAAGAACCCCAGCAGGAGGCAGCGGTGGAGGAGGACCTGGGTTCGATTCCTTCCTTGGGCATAAAAAACACCC
>NW_024830896.1:0-1389 GCF_019175285.1 Sceloporus undulatus
CCAGCCTTCTCCCTCCCTAACTGTCATCGTTCGGCCTCTGAGGGAGAGAGAAGGCTGGCCCAGTACCATCAGGGGCTATCCTGAAGAAGAAGAGCCCTCCCTCCAGTCCATCTGCCTTGGTCCAGGCCTCAGAGGGAGAGAAGAATACTGGACCTGATTCTCTCTCCCCCCTCACCATTCCCTTTTCCTTTTGTGTTGTGTCATTTAGATTGTAAGCCTGTGGGTAGGGAACTGTCTGTTATCCCCTCTATTGTAAACCGCTCGGATTCCCAGTGATTGGGCGGTATATAACTAAAACCTATTATTATTATTATTATTATTATTATTATTATTATTATTATTATTATTATTCTTGAGCAAGGTGATCGAGAGGGCGGTCGCCAATCAACTACAGGCAGTCTTGGATGAAGCTGATTATCTGTACTCATTTCAATCCGGATTCAGGGCAGGATATGGAATTGAGACGGCCTTGGTCGCCTTAGTCGATGATCTCCGTCTAGGCATCGACAGGGGAAGTGTGACCCTGCTGCTGCTCTTAGACCTCTCAGCGGCCTTCGATACCATCGACCATGGTATCCTTCTGGAACGCCTGAGAGAGTTAGGTATCGGAGGCACTGTTCTACAGTGGTTCCGGTCCTACCTCTCAGGCAGAATCCAGATGGTGGCACTAGGAGACAGTTGCTCTTCTAAAAGAGAGATAAAATTTGGTGTACCCCAGGGCGCAATATTGTCTCCTATGCTGTTTAACATTTACATGAAGCCGCTGGGAGAAATCATCTGGAAACATGGGGCAGGATGTTATCAGTACGCTGATGACACCCAAATATATTTCTCTATGTCTCAGACTGATGCAGTGACTAAGGATGGCATCTCTCCTCTGAATGCCTGTCTTGGGGCGGTAATGGACTGGATGAGGGAAAACTGACTCAAGCTGAATCCAGGTAAGACGGAGGTACTTGTTATAGGAAACCCAAGCCCAGGTATGGAAGTTCTGGATGGGGTCAGACTTCCCCTGAAAGACTCTGTCCACAGCTTGGGGGTGCTCCTTGACTTGTCACTTCACCTGACAGCTCAGATGGATGCGACAGTCAGGAGCCAGCTGTGCCCCTTCCTGGATCAGGGAGACCTTGAAACAGTTGTACATGCGCTGGTCACCTCTCGATTGGACTTCTGTAATGCGCTATACATGGGGCTACCCTTGTGACAAGTTCAGAAACTTTAACTTGTTCAAAATATGGCAGCCAGGTTAATTAGAGGTTCTCATCGTAACGATCACATAACACCGGTTTTGAAATACCTTCATTGGCTGCCAATTAGTTTCCGGGCAAGATACAAGGTGTTGGTGTTTACCTTTAAATCCCTACATGGCTTGGGTCCAGGATACTGAAG
>NW_024830897.1:0-1389 GCF_019175285.1 Sceloporus undulatus
CCACCTCGCAGGCGCTCACGATCCTCGACGGACCTCATCCCAACCCGACCGAGATCCCAAGTCAGTGTGACGGACCCCCTCTCCTCTGACTTGGACTCCGACGAGGAACCTTTGCTTCCGTCTGAAGCACCTTCCGACGAGGATGTCCTCTCTGGGTCGGCCTCACCTCAGAGGATGCATAATCCTGAGCCGTCTTCCCCTTCAGACGACGTCTGGTCCTTCACCGAACACATTGTTAAGATGACGAGGGCTCTCGACATTGAGCTCGCCTCCCCGGAAGACGACGCTGAGGACCCGGTAGAGCGTCGGGTACACGGACAAGTGCCTACCCCACCTTGTCTGCCTCTCCTTCCGTCGCTCCAGACCATCGTCAAGAGGTCCTGGGACTCCCCGGCCACCCTGTCTGCGCCCTCCCGCAAAGTAGAGTCGCTCTACAGAGTCGCCCCGGCAAGCTGTCCTTGGTTGGCCGACCACCCCAGGCCGAACTCTGCGATTGTGGAGGGAGCCCAACACAGCTTCGTCCCGAAGCAGGCGACCTCCCCTGTCGACCGGGAGGCCAAAAAAGTGGACGGACTAGCCAAGAAGGCCTACTCGGCAGCGGCCCTTGGGGTCAAGGCCGCCAATTACACTGCCTGCATGGGGGCCTACATCCAGACCCTCATGGAACGGATCTCCCCCCTCATCCCGGACGTCCCGGATGATATCCAGAGGCAACTGGTGGAGATCAGAGATGAGACCCATTCCATCGGGAGTTGGCTCATCACCACTTCCAGGAATATGGCAGACTGCTCAGGGAGGGCCATGTCCGCATCCATGGCACTTAGACGCCACGCCTGGTTGAGGGCCTCGGACCTCAACCCTACAGTCAGGGCGGCCATCGAGGACATGCCGCTCGATGGGACCGGGCTCTTCCATGCCGAGACCGACGACCGCCTGAACAGGAAGTTCAGGATGAAGGCGGCGGCGAAGAAGCATGGCATGTCTTCGGCACCGGCTTCTCCGTTCCGGAAACGCCAGCGACCGTGGCAGCCGCAAGGTCAGTCACAGGGGACCTTCTCCCGGGATCGGTACTCCCAACAACAGGGCTCCCAGAGGCACCGCTTCCCCTCACAGTCTTCCTCCTCCTCTGGCCGTCGCAACTTCCCGCCTCTGTACCGCAAATCCCGCCGGCAGGACACCGACCAGGGGAAGAAGAGAACCTGAAGGGACGCAGCGCGCTTCGTCTCTCCTTCGCCCCTCTTCTTCTTGGACATTTTGAGGCCCTTTGTTAACACCTGGGCCTCTATAACATCGGACTCGTGGGTTCTCAACATCGTCCGTAGGGGTTATGCCCTCGAGTTCCAAGAGCTCCCGCCAACTGGAGCCTTCATGTCCACTCCCCCCTCGGAC
>NW_024830898.1:0-204 GCF_019175285.1 Sceloporus undulatus
TGAGAGGATGGCCTTCTGAGGGGCAACACACACACAGGGTCACCACACAAGTCAAAAAAGACTCAAAGGCGGGTCTCACATACACACAGGATCACCACAAGTCAAAAAAGACTCAAAGGCCCATCACACACAACACACACACAGGGTCACCACAAGTCAAAAAAGACTCAAAGGCCCATCACACACAACACACACACAGGGTCA
>NW_024830898.1:214-360 GCF_019175285.1 Sceloporus undulatus
TCACACAAGTCAAAAAAGACTCAAAGGCCCATCACACACAACACACACACAGGATCACCACAAGTCAAAAAAGACTCAAAGGCCCATCACACGCAACACACACACAGGATCACCACAAGTCAAAAAAGACTCAAAGGCCCATCACA
>NW_024830898.1:460-1389 GCF_019175285.1 Sceloporus undulatus
TCAAAGGCGGGTCTCACATACACACAGGGTCACCACAAGTCAAAAAAGACTCAAAGGCCCATCACACACAACACACACACAGGGTCATCACAAGTCAAAAAAGACTCAAAGGCGGGTCTCACATACACACAGGGTCACCACAAGTCAAAAAAGACTCAAAGGCCCATCACACACAACACACACACAGGATCACCACAAGTCAAAAAAGACTCAAAGGCCCATCACACACACACACACACACACAGGATCACCACAAGTCAAAAAAGTCTCAAAGGCGGGTCTCACATACACACAGGGTCACCACAATTCAAACAAAAAACTTGAAGGCACAACACCACCACCACAATAAAACCACACTGTTGTGGTGGTGCTGTGCCTTCAGGTCATTTTCGACATGCGGTGACCCTCTGTGTTCCCCTCAGAAAAATGGAGGGAGTGTGTGTGTGTGTCATGTCCCTTTGAGTCGTTTTTGACTTGTGATGACACTATGTTTGTGTCTGTATAATGGGCTTTCAAGTCATTTTCAACTTGTGGTAACCCTGTATGTGTGTGTAATGGGTTTTCCAGTCTTTTTTGACTTGTGGTAAAACTGTGGCCTGTTACAGACTGCCAAAATAAAGCTGCTTCGGGTCTCTTTGGAGGTATGCTGTTTAAATGATGCATGCATCCTAAGAATCCGGAAGCTACACCAAAGCTGCACTCCAGTGCTTAGGAATGGAGTGTGGCTTTGGCACGACCTCCGGACTCTTAGGACCCATGCATCATTTAAATAGCATACCTCCAAAGAGATCCCAAGCAGCTTTATTTTGGCAGTCTGTAACAGGCCTAAGTGAGTATGTGTGTGTGTGATGGGCCTTCAAATCTTTTTTGACTTGTGTGTGTTATGGGCCTTCCAATCATTTTCAACTTGTGGTGAACCTGTGTGAGTG
>NW_024830899.1:0-1389 GCF_019175285.1 Sceloporus undulatus
ACGCTCCCCACTGGTGGCTAGTCTGTTGGGCCTGATGCTTCCATCACGTTTAATGAAAGCATACAGCTCCTTGTAAAAGGGTGGGGGGCGCCCTTCGTAGTACTTTTTTTTCCTTTGCCGGCTGGCGGATGCGCAGCTGCGCAGCTGCAGCGCTAAGCAGCGGCGGCAGAAAGCCTATGGGCACATTTAAAGTGCCCAAGCCCCTTTAAAACTTTTCCCACCGCTCTGCCCAAGAACAATGGTGGTCTCCTGCCAGCTGGTGATCTGCTGGTGTTGGCATCCTTGTCCGCTTGCACTTTGCCAGTGTCAGCAGCATCATGGATGCCTCCTCTCCCTTGGTCCCCGCGCTCCTGCTGAATCTGCAATGCGCAGCCACAGCTGTCTCCGCTGCCACCGCTGTCCCCCTGCCATCCCCCATCACCTCCCTTGTACATATGTAAATATTTACAGTTTTAGCATTTTTTATTGTTAGGTGAAAATGGCAGAGGAATGTGTGTAGGGGTGCACTTTAAAGTCCAAACTTTCCAAGCAGCGCATGCGTACATGTTGTTCTAGGGTTAGGGTTAGGGTTAGGGTTACGAGTCTTAAAATGCGCTGCAGCTGTGCTGCAGCTTCCACACCTGCATGGCAGCGGACGCTGCAATTAAAGCCTGACTGCAAACTGCGCATGTTCCAAGACCCCAACTCATTATGCAACGCAGCAGACACGGAGCTTTTAAATGGGCAACTTAAATTAGCGGCGTAGCAATTCTGGTGTACCGGTGCAGCAGCTCTCATGGCTTCTTCCACCTCTCGATATGTGTCAGCATTCAGGTAGGACTGTTCCAGTTTCTGCAAAATGTTTGGCTGGGACCATATAGCTATGAGGTCAGCCGTCTCAGTATGAGACCAAGACGTCCCCCTGCCTTTTTTCGGGGTGCTGGTGGATGACTGAGCCATCCTGCCTGGTGACAAAGGGGAGCCACCACACAGCTGTGCCAGGAGCAGCCGAACTGTGCCCGTTCCCAGGTGAAAATGGCGCAGGAATGTGTGTAGGGGGTCACTTTAAATTCCAAACTTTTACTTATCAATTTCTACAACCAAAACATCCGCCGGCAAAACTTACCGCGATTCTAGCAACGCATGCACACAAGTGGCTCTAGGGTTAGGGTTACGAGGCTTAAAATGCGCCACAGCTTCCACAGCTCCATGGCAGCGGACGTTGCAATTAAAGCTTGACTGCAAACCACGCATGTCCCGGACCCCGACCCATTATGCGACGCAGCTGACACGGAGCTTTTAAACCGGCAACTTATATTTGCGGCGTAGCAATTCTGACGTATCGGTGCAGCAGCTTACAGACGGAGCTGCGCACGTACGCATCAAACAGAAAAGAAGCGGAAAAAAGCA
>NW_024830900.1:0-1389 GCF_019175285.1 Sceloporus undulatus
AGATGGGATTTATGGTGGGTTAAAATAATATGTTTTAATATGTGCTTTAATAGAAGATACTAGAAACAGGTAGATATATCATGGCTAAAGAATGTGCTTCTTTTCTAGGATTGGAATGTGTGGGAATCACCCTTCTAACAGAGGCTTGAGTTTAAAAGACTGGTCTCTGGAAAAGGAGGGGGAACCTAGAGATTTATGGATATTTTTATATTGCGTTATGTTGCTATGGGTTTGTGCTTATTATATTTTCATGTGGTATCATATTATGTGGAGAGTGATAGGGTTTTATATTATGGATAGCTATATATATTGTTAAGCCAAAATGTTAATGAAAATTGTTGTGTGGCTGAGTTCTGTGGTCCAAGGCCATAGGTTCAGTGGTTGAGAAAAGGCACATGAGAGCTTAATTGCTTTTAGGAAAGCTGCCAGAATCCCAGATGGGAGGATACTGCGCAGAAAAGGGCCGGAGAACGCTGTGCGGGAAAGGGCTATCCAATTACTTAGCTTTATTGGTAAATGGAGTGGGGTGGATTCATATGGTTATAAACGGGATATGTTTAATTCTGTAATTCCTGACAAAAATGTCACTTCTATCACATGTATCTACTTCTTCAATAAAAGCTGTTTCCTTTTTGTGTTGCAAGACGGGCTGCAATTAAGTCCCTGACAGATATCTCTCTCCCCTTCCATTCACCTGCTTTCCCAAAAGGGCTGGAGAGCATACCAAACCAACCACAGAACCTTTCCCTGCTCTTGTGTAATGCCAGGTCAGTCAAAAATACAACACAGATAGTCAATGATCTACTACTGGACCAAGAGGCTGACCTGGCTTGTTTCACAGAGACCTAGCTGGGTGATGATAGCTCAGCCACCTGGGATCAGGCCTTTCCAGCCGGGTTCTCTATCAGTGAGCAGGTAAGGGGAGTGCCTTTGGTCCATAAAGATAATCTTGCCTTGAGCAGGATACCTATCCGTATGATAGACCACATCGAATGTATTTACCTCAGCTTAAAGACTAGGAAAGTCTGGGGAATCTGTTAGTTTACCGTTCTCCCTGTTTCTGAACAGACTCTCTAGCCAAGCTGACACAACTGTCCTCTGAGCTGCTGCTGGAGTTGCCTAGGTTTTTGGTCCTGGCCGACTGCAACATCCCCTTTGAAGACCCTTCCTCAGCATGCGCAAGGGTTGCCAGGGCCTAGCTGTGGCCTTTGCGGGAAAGGAAGGTATGTGCCGGGGATTCAGCGGCCTCCCCTTCCTTCTTCCTTTGAGGAGACTGCAATGGAGCCAAAGGTGCAGCACTGGACTCAGGAGGAAAAGACAGGAAAGAAAGGTTCTGCTTTGGAAATCAAGCTCTCTCTGTGTATCCTGTATGTTTGTGTGTGTGTGTGT
>NW_024830901.1:0-1389 GCF_019175285.1 Sceloporus undulatus
TGTCTGTAATTGGACTGACGTCGAAGAACGGCCAGTCAGGGCAGATATTTATACTGTAATTGTTTCTTGGGGTCAGAAACCGAGTGTTCAAAAAGGTTTATATCATTTTAGAAAGATTCCTGGGGGAGAATGGTTTGAAACTAAATTAAATGGAATGGGTGCATGGTGGAAGCATCTCAGACAAAAGAGATTAGCATACTGGCTCTTGATCCTTCTTGGCTCTGAATTCCTATTACGTTCACAAGCCAGTATACAGCACAATCTGAGGGTGACATTCCTAGATGCAGCTCAAGAATAACATAGCAGAGTATGGAAACAAATATCCAGATATAGATATTGGCAATACACTGGTCACTTTTCACTTAAAAATAAATCAGAAACACAATTGGTTTCATTTAAATCCTTGGAAGTTCTCTATCTTGAGTTGCAAAATAATACAAATATTTGCAAACCCTCCTCTCTGACTTCCATCAACTTCACCATCTCTTGTACACACAACTCCAATTCAATCCACACCAATCCGCATGTGAGCTGTATACTGTATTGATTGTGAGTCATCTCCTGGAGCCAAACAGCATGAAGGGATCTCTGGAGTTAGCTCCTATCATGCCTTCGGCTCTGACTCAGGACTTTATGGCAGTCTCACAGGATATGATGCCACCAGTCAATCAAAGTATATTTGCACATGTTTAATGGAATATTTTTTCAACAGTCTCTTCTTTGGTAGCTCCTGAATAGTAAGGATACAATCATTATATGGATTTGGGGGCATTCAGAACAGGGTCATGCTCAGGTCACTCCAACTTTATTAATCTAATCTGAAATAGGGAGGGGTGAACATGGGGCTAAATCTTGGGGTAACATCTTCTCTTAACACTGAGATTGTCTTGTCTGTCACTTTCCTTGTTTACAGAATCACTTGTCAGTCATGAGAGAATCCACACAAGAAAAAAGTCACATAAATGTCAGCATTGTGGGAAAAATTTTGCTTACAACTCAATCCTAGTGGCACATAAGAGAGTCCACACAGGAGAGAAACCACACAAATGCCAGCACTGTGGGAGATGTTTTTATTTGAAGTCAATCCTAGTGACACATCAGAGAGTCCACACAGGAGAGAAGCCATACAGATGCCAGCATTGTGGGAAAGGTTTTTCTTGGCAGTCACACCTAGTAACACACAAGAGAATCCACACAGGAGAGAAGCCATACAAATGCCAGCATTGTGGAAAATGTTTTTCTATGAAGTCATACCTAGTGACACACCAGAGAGTCCATACAGGAGAGAAGCCATACAAATGCCAGCATTGTGGGAAATGTTTTTCTCAGAAGTCAGACCTAGTGAGACATCAAAGAATCCACACTGGACAGAAGCCATAAAAATGCCAG
>NW_024830902.1:0-1389 GCF_019175285.1 Sceloporus undulatus
GGGTCAGGCCCCTGGCCTTTGTTTTTCTTTCTCCCTGCCTAACAGAAGTCATGTGGGCGGAGCCACCCAATTTAAAGGATGCTCGGACCTTCTCTGCTGGAAAAGGACGTCTCACAGGTGAGTACTAACGTTCCATTTTGTTAGACCTGCCTCTTAACTATAAAGCAACATCACTACAGCTGTCAGGGTCTCCTGTTCTACAGCTGTTGGGTCTGGAAGTCTACTGAGCAATTAAAATAGTAGGGCTGCTGGAATACTGTGACTCAAGGGACCTTGTCCCAATATGCATTTGAAAAGATATCTTACAGAATCTCAGGCAGCAAATGGAATGGCTCCTTACCACGATGGCTTGCAATCTAAGACAACTATAAGACAATCAGTCTATCTCCTCTTATTATAGATTTTAAGTCACTACATAAAAGAGAAGATGATTAGGAGAGGGGAGGGGGGAAACTCAATCATATGTAGCTGCAACCACTCCTTTTAGATAATTTAATAATAATTAAAAAAATATTTGTGTTTCCCCGCCTCTCCCAAAGGATCGAAGCGGGGTTACAGACTACTAAAATCAATACATACAGTGCAATACAATACACTATAAAAACACAAAATTGTACATCTATACAAACATCAGTAAAATACAACAATCCAGCAGCATCCAACATCCAGGGGGTAAGACAGAATATCATTGTTGGCAGGAATATCGGTCATGTAGACATCACTCCTTCGGGGGGGGGGGGGCACTTGGCAAAATAGTACGGTTTTCAATCTCTTTTTAAATGTTTCCAAAGAGGTCATGAGACGGAGCTCCTCCGGAAGGCTGTTCCAGATCTGCAGGGCCGTTATTGTAAAGGCCGTTTGGGAAGAGGAGACATATTTGGACGATGGAGTTTCCAATAAGTTCTTCCCGGATGTTCTGAGCGTGTGGGGCGGCTCATAGGGGGAGATGCGGTCCCTCAAGTAACTTGGGCCCAAGCTATGTAGGGCTTTATAGGTGATAACCAACACCTTGTATTGTGCCCGGAAGCGAATAGGCAGCCAGTGCAGAGCTTTCAGCTTAGGTGTTATATGATCAAACCTAGATGCACCGGTGACCAGTCTGGCTGCCATATTTTGTACTAACTGAAGCTTCCAGACTTGGTACAAGGGTAGCCCCATGTAGAGCTCATTACAGAAATCTAGGCGAGAGGTTACCAGAGTGTGTACCACAGTTTCAAGGTCCCTTTGGCCCAGGTAGGGTTGCAGTTGGCGTATCAACCGAAGCTGATAACAAGCACTTCTGGATGGATGGGGCAGCTTTGATATCCCCCATACCATCTAAATGAATGCAGGAACAGCCTCTCAGTGGGCATTGGTCCTCTGTTTGCTGCTCTTTTGCTCTGCAATCCC
>NW_024830903.1:0-1389 GCF_019175285.1 Sceloporus undulatus
GACCTATATGAAATGGATAAGTTAACTTTTTTAGTGAATAATAAATCCTTGGATGAGTTTTATAATATATGGGAAAGCTGGAGAAATTACATGCAGAGGATGATATAAAGTAAATGTATTATGTACTAGATAAATAAGAGTAATATAGACGTAAACGCTGATTATAGTTAAGAGCGATAGTAATTTTCTCCTTTTGTCCTACTTTCTCTTTTT
The DNA here is from genome assembly GCF_019175285.1 of Sceloporus undulatus. NCBI lineage: Eukaryota > Metazoa > Chordata > Lepidosauria > Squamata > Phrynosomatidae > Sceloporus > Sceloporus undulatus. The sequence continues at coordinate 214 of NW_024830903.1, forward strand.
TCTCTTTACTCATTTTTTATATATATTATAATTATCTCCTCTTTCTTTTTGGGAACCAGAATAAGAATAAGAAACATACGTAATTAAGCTTCAAGGACTCAGAATAGTGATAGATAGAAATACAAGAGGAAAGACAGAAAGAAACTAAGAAGTAATAAAGGGTTAGAAAGTAGTGAAAATAGATAAGGTTAATGGCAATTTAATTGTATATATAAATAAGAGCTTAGTGAATAAGAAAGAACATAAAACCGGGGAGAAGCAGTGCATAAGGAAGTCAACTATTATTATGTTTGTACTTTTTTATTTTATTATATGTTTGTAGTTTTGTAGTATTAGGTATTGTGGATTTTTGTATGTTTTATGTTATGTGTGTATGTTCTTAATCAATAAAAAAAATTAAAAAAAAAGTGATGTATTATCTCACGTGATTGCTTTCTATGGGGGGGTTGTTCTGAGGTGGATCCACAGTCAATCCAAAGTGACTCCTGATTTTTGTGAATTCGGTAACAAGCAAATTCACAAAAATTGTTTCCAAGCTCACTTCGATTTCAATCCGAATTGGTCTGGTGTGGAATGCAACTTTGCTTCCGTCCTGGTACACCCCCCCCAAACCTCCAAGGTCCCACATTTCCCATGATGCTGCACTGCAATTTTGCCCCATTTGCTTCCAGTGCTCCTTCAAGAACGGAGGGCACGTTTGGATGTAGTTGACAGGGATGAAAGGAATGAAACAGGAGGCTGAGGGTAGATATGGGAGCAACAGAGGGGCAATTGGAGGCTGGGGGGACGAACAAATTCCAACTCCCAGAATTCCATATCCTCAAGCCAAGGACCCCACAACCAACTCCAACTCCCAGAATTCCATAGCACTCAGCCAGGACAGCTAAAGTGGAGTCAAACCAGATTATTTCCCTAGTGCGAATGCAACCTAAGAGAAGGCAACTGTTACAAAGGGAAGGAGAGTGGATTGGATTCAGGGAGGTGGTACTTTAGGGAGCATGGAGAATATGGGAAACCGGATCATTTCTGCAATCCTCCAAAATGGGTCTCCTTCAGGTCCAAAGGAATTACTTCCAAGTAAACCTTCAGCTTCTACACTGATTATTTTGCAGTGAAAGAAAATCTTTATTAATGTTATTATTATTATTATTAAGGAATTATTATTATTATTAAAAT
>NW_024830904.1:0-1389 GCF_019175285.1 Sceloporus undulatus
CCAAAATTTATTGACCATTTTACACCTCCACCAGCAATGTATCAATGCTCCCTGTTTAATTTAAGAATGCTTAACAACTTAAAAACTGTTTATAACAATATTAACACTCACAACTTCAGTGGCACTAATATATTTGTGCAGCATTATAAAAAGAGTAAGGACCTGATCTTCACTCCTTGTCTAGGTCTAATTATCCAGTGAATCTTGAATGTTAGCTTTCCTTTATGTATGAGAAATAAAAAAAATACAAGTAAAACTTGATTGTTAAGTATTAATACTTCTAAAAATAAGTTATTAATCCAAGTGTTCTTTCAGGGATTTCAAGTGCCATTCACACCATTTTCCCTCTCCTCCAGGAGCACTGAAGACTTAGATCATCTTGAAGTGTTTGAAGCCTTTTGTTGCACCTGAATTGTAGAATCATAATTGCATTTACATGGTGATCTCTTTTCAAAGGTAGTCAAGACCACTTGTTGAAGATGTAACTGCTGTAAAGGGTCTCATTTGAATTAGGCTTGTCAGTCAATATCAGTAGTGTATTTAGTGGTGTCCTTACAAGTGCGCTGCAGGGTCTTCCTCCAAGAAAAAAGAGGAAAATGTTTCTTTCATTAGGAGAGAAAGATCTCTTAAAGGCTCTACAACTTCCCTCAAAGTCATTAGGCTAGACTGTGTTTTTTCCCATTTACTATTTAGATCTGATTGTCCCATTTGCTCCTTACTAACAGTGGTTTAACTATCAAAACGTTTAGAACAAATGGGGTTCTCACCACAGAGAAGATACTACGAATGCAGACAAATCTGTTTAGCAGTGGAAGGAGTAGAAACCTTTCCTCTGGCTGTCTACGAACGGTAGTTTCAAGGATATAGGGTTCTTCTACACTGTACAAATAATGCAGTTTAACAGCGCTTTAAATGCCATGGCACCATGCTACAGAATGGTGGGATTTGTAGTTAGGTGAGGCACTAACCTTTGTGGTAGAAAAGGTTAAAGATCTTGTAAAACTACAAATCCCAGGATTCCATAGGATGGAGCTACAGTACTTAAAGTAGTGTCACACAGCATTAGTTCTACAGTGTAGATGCACTCAGAGTCAACACTGTGAGAACTTTTCCATCTCTGCAGCAAAGGTTGAGGAGCTGTGTCCAAAAACACTCAAACTCGAGTAATTAAGAAATCTGCTAAAAAAATCTTTTTATTTTAAATATTATACTTGGCAATGTAGATCCTTCAAAAGTAAGCAGTAGACTTTTTTTGTCCAGCAACTAAGGGAAACTATACTACAGATTTTAGATCAATGCATTGTGGTTGACTGTGTAACAACTAACTCAAAGATGTTTTAACACCTTTATAGAGGAATTGACTGACCCTCTACATCAGGTGATGAACGA
>NW_024830905.1:0-1389 GCF_019175285.1 Sceloporus undulatus
TTAAGGTTGTTTTCAGATAGTAAGTCAGAGCATCAGTTTACTAAATAAAGAATTCCAGCAACCAGCATGCCGCCAGATATTGACCCATGGTTCACCAGCTGACTATGAACAACTTTTTGTTCATTGCAATCTGGGTGATTTCACTGATATACAGTACATGCTAGAAACCATGGGTAAAGTCCAAAATGCTATAAACAAAAAGGAAAATGAATTTTGTATAATTCTGCATACAAATGTGCAAGACCTTGTGCTTATAACAATTTGAAACACACTCAGGCTGAAACACATGGGCAAAACAGAGTGGCTTCTGACTGCTTTAGGGGTGTGGCATGCAGATGGTACATGCCCCTGAATCGGCAAGAAGCTGCTCCAGGGCCACCTAAGGTGACCTGAAGCCACTGGAAAAAGGACCATGGGAAAAGTGTTCCTTCCTGGCAGCCTGTTTGGGACTGCGGTGGTGGTCTGCTTTCAGAGCGGGCTGTGCAGTCGCCTCAGTCTCCACCTGATTAATGCTGGAGCAAGGCTGGAGCAGCCAAAGGCCACATGAAGCCACCAGTCTGTTTGAGCCCTCAGGAAGCAGCACCTAGAGGTTCCTAGAGAGAACAATTCTCTAGGCTGTATAGATTTCCCAGCACAATTCTATGGTTAATCACTGTTGGATGTTGACCATAGAGTTGTACTGGAGGATCTAGAGATCCTTAGAGAGGTGTTCTCTCAGGGAAAAAAATGTTTTATTATTTGTGTTTTTTCCACTTTCATGGGGCACCTGTGGAGGGCAGGTGTACTTAACTGTGAACTGGATCACAGCTTGAAGATCTAGTTAACAAAAATTAAGAAAGGAAAGGTAATGTAAAATAGCCACTTTTTACATGATGAAGAGGATTTTGGATTGTTATTATCAGTGGCGGGATACACACCACCATATAGTACATATTGTATACGTACTAGGGTTAGGAAGGGGCGGTGCTTCCGCAGCCCCCTAACCCTAGTACGTATACAGTACGTACAAGATGGCAGCGCCCCTTCCACATGGGCGCCGCCATCTTTACGTACTGGACGCATAGCGTCCAGACGTGTCGCGGCGCCTATGATGTCGCAAATGCGCCAGCTGTGCCTCGCGACGTCATCAGTGGCCGCAGAAAGAAGCGCCGAAATGGAGCTTCTTTTTTGCTCCACGCGGGAGTCGCGCGGTTTGGCTGCTGCGGCTCCCGCGCGGAGCAAATGGCGCCGGCGGGGGAGCACCGCAAAGCGGCGGTTTGTATCCCGCCATTGTTTTGTACATAAAGCAAACAAGTCACATTTTAGGTCAGCTTTAAAAAAATGCATTATAGGTTGGAAAAATGGGGACATGGATATTATATACAAGATGGAAATTATAAATAGAGAAGA
>NW_024830906.1:0-1389 GCF_019175285.1 Sceloporus undulatus
AAGGGAAGTAATAGTGCCACTCCATTCTGCTTTTGTCAGGCCTCACTTGGCATAATCCTGTGTCCAGTTCTGGCCCCACAATTCAAAAAGGATGTTGACTAATTGGAGCATGTCCAAAGGAGGGCAACCAAAGTGGTGAAGGGTCTGGAAACCATCAAGCTCTTTGAGGAGCAGCTTAGAGAGCTGGTTATGTTTTGTCTGGAGAAAAAAAGTTAAAGAGTGGATACGATATCCATGTTTAAATATTTGAAAGGGTGTCACGTTGCGCAAGGAGTAGGCTTGCTTTTTGCTGCTACAGAGAAAAGGACACACCGCAATGGATGCAAGCCACAGGGAAAGAGGTTCCATTTAAACATTAGGCGGAATTTTGTGACAGTAAGAGCACTTTGACAGTGGAATATACTCCCTTAGAGTTTGGTGGAGTCCTCTTCTTTGGAGGTCTTTAAAGAGAGGCTGGATGACAATCTCTTGGGGGTGATTTGAATGTGTATTCCTGCATGGCAGAAGGGGGTTGAACTGGATGGCCGTTGTGGTCTATTCCAACTTTATGACTCTATAATTCTAGTGGAACCAAAGCGATATGATAATATAGTATGAAAGGGCCCTCAGTCTTCATAGAAAGAGCAATGGATTCAGGTTCCTTACCTACAGAAGCCACATTCTCATAATTGTCCATCATTACATAATTGTACAAAAGTTTCTGTTTCTTCGTCAACAGATTCCATTCATCCTCTGAGAAATATACTGCCACATCTGCAAAGGTCACCTGAAATAGAAAATAGCCCTCATCCAGAGAGTGACTAAGCAAAAGGGGAGGAAAGCACATGGTGCATCCAAATATTATTTCATCACTTCAGTATTACTCTAGGAAATCAACTTTAAATTCTGTTAGCAAGCAAAAAGCTACTACCTTTGAGATCAGTTTGTCTTGAATCCTTTTAATATAATATAAAATATAATAATTTTTTTTAAATTTAAATCATGGCTGGGATATTCAGGATGGATTCAGATACTGAGAATCACAACACATATAGTCCATTTAGCCACAAAAGAATTATGGTGCATTTAGCCATTTCTTGCCAAATTTCAGAGGCAAATGTCATTTTAAAAAACAGTTCTGGGGAGCACTCTGGACTTGAGGGCCACTGGGCCCACCCCCAATTTAGATCCAGAGATGGCCAAAGTTGTTTAGGAGGAAGATCACACAAGTGGGGAAGGGCACAGTAGTTTGCTTTTGCCTCAGCCTCCTGGCAAGGAAACCCCTTGCTACGTATCTCCTCTCCTGTCCCCATTTTTGAGTTGATGGGGTGCAAACACCTTGGAAGTCACTTTGCAGCAACCCAAGACAGCTGAAGAGAAGGGGGAAAGCTGAGGAGAGAGAAACTGGGA
>NW_024830907.1:0-1389 GCF_019175285.1 Sceloporus undulatus
ATGGTATCCTTCTGGGGCGCCTGGCGGAGGTGGGGATCGGGGGCACTGCGCTCCAGTGGTTCCGTTCCTACCTCTCCGGGAGGTCCCAGATGGTACAGCTGGGAGACGTGTGCTCCGACGAGAGGCCCCTTAAAACTGGGGTCCCTCAAGGGGCCGTTCTGTCTCCCATGCTATTTAACATTTACATGAAACCGCTGGGAGAGGTCATCCGGAGACATGGGGCGCGGGGTTATCAGTACGCTGATGACACCCAAATCATCTTCTCTATGTCTCCGACTGATGCAGTGACTGGGGATGGCGTCTCTCCTCTCGTGGCCTGTCTGGAGTCAGTAATGGGCTGGATGAGGGAAAACCGACTCAAATTGAATCCAGAGAAAACGGAGGTACTAGTGATAGGTTCTGGTCCAGGAATGGCGGTGGTTCCACCTGTCCTGAACGGGGTCACGCTCCCTGTGAAGGACTCCGTGCGCAGTCTGGGGGTGCTTTTTGACTCGTCGCTTCACCTGACTGCTCAGGTGAATGCGACGGTCAAGAATACCTGTTATCAGCTTCGGCTGATTCGCCAGCTGCGCCCATACCTGGCCCAGAGGGACCTAGAAACTGTTGTACATGCTCTGGTAACCTCGAGACTGGATTTCTGCAACGTACTCTACATGGGGCAACCCTTATACCAAACTCGGAAGCTACAAATGGTGCAGAATATGGCGGCCCGGCTGGTCACTGGTGCTCCCAGGACCAGCCATATAACACTGGTTCTTAGGGACCTCCATTGGCTGCCCATCCGCTTCCGAGCTCAATATAAGGTGTTGGTAATTACCTATAAAGCCCTAAATGGCTTGGGCCCAGGATACCTAACGGACCGTCTCTCCCCGTACATTCCGCCTCGCACCCTCAGAACGTCTGGGCAGCAACTACTGAAGGTGCCTGGGGCCAGATTAGTCTCCACCTCGCGGAGGACTTTTTCCATAGCTGCCCCAGCCCTTTGGAATAAGCTGCCCACTGAGCTCCGCTCATCCACCACCCTGGCCCAATTTAGGAAGGATCTCAAAACCTTCCTATTCCAGCAGGCATTCCCCGAATAAATATCCTGTGGGCCTCCCTCCTCTTCCGTGGCCATGAGGTTGGGCTATAGGGGCTTTTTATTTATTTTTACTTGTTATTGTGTTTATGGTTTTTTAACTTTGCACTGTATTTTATGTATTTTAACCTTGTTGTTAGCCGCCCTGATCCCTGGAAGGGCGGGATAAAAATAAAAATTTTATTATTTATTATTATTATTAGTAGTAGTAATAATAATAATAATTACATTGGCTTCTTCATCCAACAAATATGTTTAAAAATCATACAAATACCTTATTTAAGAAGAAGAAATTGGAGACTGGCTGATAG
>NW_024830908.1:0-1389 GCF_019175285.1 Sceloporus undulatus
GTTTTCTGGGGGCAGGTTGTAGGTGGCACATCTGGTTCACATGGTCACTGGTTGCTCTTTTGTAATTGGAAAACAACAATGTGTGCTTTTTGGTTGCAGTTTTTCTCCTTCTCAGTCTGTATTAATAAACATAACACTGAGAAATAACAGACACGTAAAGGTAATGATGCAATAAAAAAACAAATGAGTTTCAACAACGATTTCCAAATCATGTCAGATAGGAAAACCCAGCAAGACAAATCATTTGAATCTGTGTACCTTTCTACAAATAGATGCAGGAGGTTTAAAGGGAGATACAGTGGTGCCTCGGGTTACGAAAGTAATCCGTTCCGCGGCCGCTTTCGTAACCCGAAAAGCCTTCGTAAGCCGAATTGCCATAGGCGCTAATGGGGAAAAGCCGCGATTCCGTGCGAAAAAGCCGAAAAAAGCACCAAAAGTTTTTTCGTAACCCGAAAAAACATTCGTAACCCAAAACAATAATTCCCTATGGGATTTTTTCGTATCCCGAAAATTTCGTAACCTGGGTATTTCGTATCCCGAGGTACCACGGTATGTCTATTTTTGTTTACATGCGCAATGCAGATATCCCAAATCTCCAACAAAAATGTTGTATAAGCAAATAATCTCTTGTATCTGAGAAATGTCTAATTAACAATTTGTAAGCCACTCTGATAGCCTTGGTTGAAGAGCGGGAGATAAGTAAATTATTATTATTATTATTATTATTATTATTATTATTATTAGTTGTGTGTTTATTTTGGTAAGAAATTCACTTTCTATACTTCCCCCCCCCAGTAGTGATAGGCATTGATCTGCACCTTTTAATATATCTAAATGATAGTCTCTGACCTGCACCTTGATATCAAAAGTGCATCTTAACCTAGCATGGGATCCAAAGAACAGGTTCCCACTGAAACAAGGGGAAGCCATGGGTTTTGATATGTAAACGAATTTCCTTTCCCAGCTCTGAAGAGGAGCTGCTGAGCTGCTATCAGGCAGATGTCTTAAGGAAGTGTTTCTCTCTTGCGATTGAGGGGGAGACATTTGAATCAAAGGAATGGCATTTGCATAGCCATTTGGGTCCCTACTCTAGCAGAAACATTTGGTGAGATCAAACCATGGACCTAAGATGTGAAATACACTTCAAACAGATTCAGACTGATTGCCCTTTGTCTAGAGACCCTGTTAAACCCTTAAAAGGTCTCCTAAATTTAGGGATGTGCTGCTGCCAGCCACTCTCAGCTGCCTCCCTCACCCAGGTCAGTCACCGGCCTTTCTCTGGTCATTTTGCAGCCAACATCTATGTCAGTTTGAAGTCAGAGTCGCTCTGACCTGGTCTGCTAAGCCTTAAATATTAAGCAGACTTACAAACCCTCACACAAATTGGAC
>NW_024830909.1:0-1389 GCF_019175285.1 Sceloporus undulatus
TGAGGGTCAAGTGCCAGCCTTAAGGCATCTATGAGACAGGGATGGCCTACTGTTGAGGATTGGGAGGTCACATTGGCCCACAGGGATCTCAGGAGCAACCCAATCTTGTATTGTCTGGGGGTGAAATGAAATACTATTTTGCTTCTCAGTATCCCACAGCATCCTTTTGGGGAAGCAGAGGCCATTTTGCCACTATTGGGCTCTCTCTGAGCCATTGTAGGTCCAAGGGAGGCTTTTTTCCAAGAAGACCCTCCTGAGCCTGAAAAGCCTGGAAGAAGGGCCAAAAAAGCAAGGAGGCCCTTTCCAGAAGGGCACCCTAGTACGTACTGTGTACGTACTAGGGTTGCCTTTAGACAGCTGCACCAGCGATACAAAAGAGAAAGGGGCCAAGTGGCCCCTTTCTCCTTTCCCTGTCACTGTTGGGGTGTCCTTGGGGCTTGAAGCCCCAAAGACACCCTTTCCAGGCCACGGCCTGGAAAAGCGGCAGATTGGGGCCTTAGGGCTGCCGCTGTGGCAGCTGAGACCCCGATCCATTGATGAAAGGGGCGGGTAGAGGCCACCCCAAAGGGGCAGTCTGTAAACCGCCCTACTCAGGGATGTGCTGAGGAGCATTTGGGGGTGAAAAGCATTTATCTCCATAGTTCCTTCCCACAGAATACTAGAATTGGCAGTTTAGAATGGGATATTTAGAATCCTTAGAAAGTGGAGAGCAATAGTGCCTCACCAAACTACAAATTCCAAGATTCCACAAGATATTATTATGATAATTAAACTACGTGTGAAAGCGGTTTAGGACTCATAGTAGACCACAAGTTGAACATGAGGCAGCTAAAAAGGTCAATATGATCCTAGGCTTCATCAATAAAAGTATAGTGTCTAGATGAAGAGAAGTAATAGTGCCACTCTATTCTGCTTTGGTCAGGCCTCACTTGAAATAACCCTGTGTCTAGTTCTTGGCACCACAATTCAAAAAGGATGTTGAGAATCTGGAGAGTATCCAAAGAAGGGCAACCAAAAAGGTGAAGGAACTGAAAACCATCAAGCCCTATGAGAAGTGGCTTAGGAGCTGACTATGTTTATCCAGGAGAAGAGAAGGTTAAGAGTGGATATAATAGCCCTGTTCAAATTTTGAAGAGATGTCACATTGATGGATCAAGCTTGCTTTCTCCTATTCCAGAGAAAAGGAGAGGAACAGTGGATGCAGCCACAGGGAAAGAGATGCCACCTAAAGATTAGGAGGAACTTCCTGACAGTAAGGGCTGTTCGAGAGTGCAATATACTCCCTCAGAGCATGGTGGAGTATCATTATTGTTATTATTGACCTGGTACAAATGGGCACTTTGTGGTGATTTTAGGGTTTGTGAGCACGCAGTAACCGCACGCTCCCAA
>NW_024830910.1:0-1389 GCF_019175285.1 Sceloporus undulatus
CTTATGGTTTTGAGTGAGTGGCTGCAATACAGGCATTTAACTACTGCACCACCAGGACTCCTAAATGCACCACCATACAACTCTTTGGAAGTGCTCAGGGCATCCCTTCTTACTTGCACAAAAGGAATGATAGTGGGATAAGAAGACCAGAAGCAGAGAGTAGAAATAATGGTGCGGTACATACTGCCCTGAAAAGGTGGGCTGGAGGCAACCTTTTTAACTCTGGAGGGACACCGCAGCAGACAAACAGCATGGCGTCCCTCCGCAGTAAAAAGAACCTGGGAAAACGGGTTCTTTTTAAGGTGCCGGGCGCACATCACAAGTGCACCATTGGTGCACCAGTGACATAAGCAATGCGCAGCAACTTCTATACACTGCACTTCGCTTACATCATCATGGTGGCGCCTGTGTGAACAGGATGCCACTATGATGCCACCTCTAGGGTTCAGGAGTGTGCGGTTACGGTACGCTCCTGAACCCTCTCCAACCTAGGTGGATGGACACCAGCAAATGAAATTCTGTGTTACTCAGTGTAAAGTGATGCATGTGGATGCAAGCCCCCTCCACATGCTAGCGGCGGTGAAAAAGAAAGTGATATTTGGATAGTAGTGAATAGTTTACTTATAATGCTGACCCAGTATGCACTTATGATGAAAAAGGCAACCTCCCCATCTTGTGGATCATTAGGAAAAGAGATTTTAAAAAATAAAATAAGACTGTCAGTATCGTAACAACTGTATAAAAATCTGCAGTGAAGCCACACCTGGAACACTATGTAAAACTCCATTTGCCCACATCGTACAGATGGAAAATGGTGCAGGAAAGGTATATTTAAGTGTTTTTCAGTCTGCCTTTAAGTACAACTTTCTCAATTAAACTTATACATGGTGTGAAGAAATAAGATAATAATATTCTTCCTGTATCTGTTTAATACTAGTTTTGAAGATGGGAAACAACACACAAAGACATATTAAGCTTAAACATAAAACAACACCTGCTTTTAAGAAATAACACCTCTGAGGGGAAAATGGAGGACAGAAATATTTCTGTTATGTTCTGGCCCCCAATATGAATGCATTTTTTCAAAACTGAAAGCACACATTCCCTCTTTTGTGGAATAGTCTCTTAAACAGTGAGCAACAGTGAAAACCTGGGCTTATTCAGTTAAACTCAGTGGTGATGCTTGAATCAACCAAAAAGTCCATATTTGCACATGGAGCAATTAAACTGTAAAAATTGCTACTATGGTGACTAGTGCTGAGTACCAACTTGGTCACCTTTAAAAGAGGTTTACACTATAAAAGCCTTGTTTTCCAGTAATGTCCTTGTTGTCCCTAACATTGACAGGCCCAAGGATACTCATCAGGTCTACAGCACAGCAATGTGGGA
>NW_024830911.1:0-1389 GCF_019175285.1 Sceloporus undulatus
AAAAAATGGAAAATCAAGTTTTGATATTTGAAATTTATACTTTTTTTTTTTGAACATTTTCAAACCATGGATGCTTGGATCTTTATATAAAAAATCCATGTATGAGAAGGGCTGACTGTATACACTTGTGTGACCATTTGTTGGGAAGAAGTGATTTGCATATTAATCTGTGTGTTAGTCTGTTGTTGAATAGCAAGGCCTCAAGCTGGGAGAATATGAGAGGTGGATGTGTGTCTATGTAGTTAGCAATCCATTGTCTGCAGGTGAAACCCCTGATCCCTGGGTGAAGTTCATTTGCATGGACTGAGTCTTGATTTTGGTGTTTTTCAGGACTGGTAGCCAAACATTGTTTACTTTCAGTGTTTGTCCAGGCCTCCCTGTAACTTTCAAAGTTCTGTGAAGTCTGGATCTTGGTTCTCCCAAGTTTCAGTCTGACATGCTATACTGTTTCTTGATGCTCTTTATTTATGTCACTGTCTGATTATATATTAAGAGTACTAGATGTACATTAAATGCCAATGGAAATGGTTGAATATTGACCCTTGCAACATTAAAAATCCATTTTCACAAGAGTGAAACGAGGGGGAGGCATAAGTGCCTTGTTAAAAACACATTCCATACTTTCCATCAAGAACTGGATATCTATAAATGACATTTCAAGAGCTCCCAGCAGTTGTTCACTTGTTTCTCTGTCTACCAGAAGGGCATCCATGATGGGAAGAATAATCAAAAGGTCAAACATTGTAAAATCTCCTGCAGGGTGTGTTCGATTTGAATGTGTTCCTATAAAAATCAATGTGAAATCACCCATTAAAATTATAGCATAGTTTTCTGAAACTGAACTGATAAACAATTACTGTAATTATCTGTTGTTGTTTTAATGGCAGGTACACTGTGATACTTTTGAGAGGACTACATCATTTTTACAAGAGTTTATGGGTTTCTTATTTCCCTATGGCATTGCTAGATGCAGTGGTGGTACCTCAGGCAAAATGGCCTCAGGGGAGCGAACATGCCTTCTTGGCTATCTTGTCAACACACTGCTTTCTCTGTGTGTAGTAATCCTCTGCCACCAGTTTTAGAATCCTTGTCACAGGAGAGTAGAGCTTGATTGAACATTAGAAGGAACTTCTTGACAGTAAGAGTGGTTTAGCAATGGAGCCACCAATGGCCTAGAGAGGTGGTGGGATCTCCTTCTCTGGACACATTCAAATAGGGGCTGAACAGCTACTTGCTGAGGATGATTTGCATATTAATCTGTGTGTTAGTCCGACCTCCATCTTGAGGGGAGAGAAGCAGGCAAGAAACAACAGGCCTCTGCCTGCCAAGTGGAAGAGCCCTCCCCCCGACCTCCATCTTGAGGGGAGAGAAGCAGAGTTTTGGGGTTTT
>NW_024830912.1:0-1389 GCF_019175285.1 Sceloporus undulatus
TCTCTGATCCCACGCATTGTGCAGGTCATACTCTCGATGTGGTCTTCTGTACGGAACAGGCACATCCGTGGGTGGAGGTAGTCCATATCTCCGCATTGCCATGGACCATGGACCGTTTCCTGGTCAAGGTTGGGCTGAAGGTGACTATTCCCTCCGTTGGGGGCAGAGGGCCTATTAAAATGGTCCCACATAGAAGCTAGTAGAGCAATGGCTGTGAGATCTATTGGAGCAATCCTTCGATCCTACAACCAGGCAGGGGTTCATCTGGTCGCACCAGCTCTAAAAATATTTCAGAGTAATGTTATAGCTCAGATCCTATATGGCGCTCTGTGTGGGGATGGGAGGATTCCCAGTTGGTGAAACTGGAGGCCATCCAGAATACATCTTTCAAGAAATTGCTCTTACTTTCACCTGGCACACCTGCAGCTTTGGTTCGGGCTGAGGTCGGCCTCCCGTCCATCAGAGCTTGTTTTCAATTTGCTTTATTTAACTACTAGAGATCTGTAATAGGTTCTCCGGTTAAGGTTTATCCTAAGTTGTGTTTCCAACATTTACCAAGCTGCAAAGTCTGGAGTTTAAGATACAATAGGTTGCTTGAATCATATCCTGCTCTAACTGAAAATCCTTCTAGCCAGAATTCAAGAGAGAAGCTTTGTGAATACATTTTCAACCATGATGTGTATCTGGATAGACTGGCTATTAACAATTCGAAATCTTCCAAATGGTTTAGATTATATAAATTGGACCATCAGATGGCTGTTTACCGAGGGAAGCTTACATTCCCAAAGCTTAGGCAGGCTTTTACAGCTCTTCGTTTCCAAACAATGCCTTCAGCCATGATTGATGGTAGATATTCACACACACCTACGGATTCCCATTTATGTATTTGTGGAGCTCCAGAAATCGAGGACTTCCCTCATTATCTGCTTTTTTGCTCATTATATACTGATCCAAGAACTAAATTTATGGGATCTATTCTGTCCAATTTACAGTCTAATACCACATCTGAAAAGATTTCTTTTTCTTCTGTATGATATTGATTCTCAGGTAACTTATGTTTCACTGTTTGCCTCAGCAGCAATCAAAATTCAGGCAAGGGCAATAGCGGACATAGCAGTTGATTGTCATGGGGATGATCTTATCTAAACGTTGAAGTTGTTTTTAATGTTTTATTTGTCTGGAATTTTATTATGTTTAATGTATAAAATTTGGATGTTAGTTATTTGATGGAGCATTTTATAATTCTGAATTTCTGTTACGAATTTTACATTTTAATCATGCAAATGGCCTTTGGCTTAAGCATTAATAAAATTGATTGATTGATTGATCTAATGCTATTGAAGCCTATGCTGTGTGATGTTCTTTATTTGGCACAAAAATCTCCCCCCC
>NW_024830913.1:0-1389 GCF_019175285.1 Sceloporus undulatus
ATAAGGTTCAAGTGCATCTGTGTTATTAAGTGGAAACACAGTCACAGCTGAGTGGGAGAGGTCAAGACCCCACTCGGGAACAACCACCTTTTGGTCAGCACCTACAGTTCCTCCAAGCGGCCATGGAACCGATGTGGATATGGTGGGCCAGCGCAGAGCCAGGGGTCTGGCAGGAAAATCGGAGCGAGCACAGTGGATGCATTCACCTCCTTCCCCCACGTGCTCCCTTCTGCTAAGCCACTCTCCTTTGAAGACCAGGACACCTATGAAGAGAAATTGAGCTTCGGATTAAGAGAGATACAGGATTTAACGTGGGCAGGCCGGTCCAAGTTGAATATAGTGCGGTGCCAAATACGGGAAATGGCCGAACTGGCATATGACTTGGATATTGAAATCGGTAAATGCCAGTCAAAGCTCTGTGAAATCGGTCAACTGAGGATGGCAGCTGGCTATGGACTGAGGAGAAGTCCTAGGAAACACCAATGCAAAACTGTGGTATCAATGAAGGAACTGAGAAGATTTCCAAGGCATCAGTAATTTAAATACTACTTTCTCTCACGGCTGCTGTCCCCATTCTTAGTCTTTTTAGAATTTATTGACTGTAGACCCATTATTAGATTATTAGTAGCTGGAATACTAGGGGCAGATTAAAATTAAATGCTACTTAAATGCATCGAGTGAATTAAAAATAAATAAATACAGTTATCCATCCGAATTCGTGGAGGGATCGGTCCTGGGCATCCCACGAATTCAAAATGTCATGGATATATACATCCCCTTCTTTCTCCATTCCCCCCACTCTTTTCCTTTATCATCTGGGGATAAGGAAAATAAGTTTAAGTTCATACTTCAGTTATTATACAGGAAAAGAGGAGAGCTAATAATAGTTCACCAATTTGGTGAACATGATATGATAATATTATATTTAAGAAGATATAATGATGTTTAAGTCTTGGAACGGTTTAAATTTGGAAAAGCAAAGGAAACAAATATTTCATTTCCTGGAAAAAAAGATGGTATGATATGGAAATGGCCAAAACTGAAAAGGAAAAGAAAATGGCCAGGATAGACAATGAGAGGTTTTTAAAAGAAAAAGAGAATAAGAGGGCTCATAACAGGGAAATAAATGACAAGAAAATGAAGGAACTGAAAAATGAGTGGGCTCATGAGAGAGAAATAAATGACATAAAGATAAAGACTTGGGATTTAATGATCAGTTTAGAATCTAGAGTTACTCGCATTGTAAAGAATAACATTAATGGTTTCTCTCTATATGATACAAAAAAATTTCCTAGATATGTTACTGGAAGTAACCTTGACTTATTGCCAGAAAAAGCTAAGAAATATTGGAATCAAATCCATGGGAAAATTCAAACTATATTGAGATAT
>NW_024830914.1:0-1388 GCF_019175285.1 Sceloporus undulatus
ATAACGAAAATGAAGTTCCTTTCATGGAATATAAAAGGAATGAACTCAAGCTATAAAAGGAAAAAAATATTTCACGAATTAGAAAAACAGAAATGGGATATTTGCAGCATCCAAGAGACGAGAATAAAGAAAAAAGATGAAAAATATTTAAGGAATCCAAAATTGGGGGAGGTGGTTATATCAGCAGGCACAAGGAAAAAAAATGGAGTAGCAATATACATCAAAAATAAAATCCCTGTAAAAGAAGTGTTAAATGACGAAGATGGTAGGTATATAGGAATAGAAGTAATGGTTAACGGGAAGCAGACGCTGATAGTAGGAATATATGGCCCAACTGTAAAAAAAGCAAAGTTCTATAAAAGTTTACTAAAAAGAATAATAAATTTGAAATATGAATACCACATTTTTATGGGAGACTGGAACAGAGTAGTTAACCCAAAATTAGATAGAATGTCGAATAAAAAGATTGCAGAAAACCAAGGAAAACTACCAGAAAATCTTTTTGATATGTTGGACATATTGTCCTTAATGGATCCCTGGAGAGTTAAAAATAAAGAACTAAAAGATTACACCTTCTTCTCAGCCCCTCATAGCTCTGCATCAAGAATAGACATGTTTTTCATAACAGCAGAAATGATAAAAGAAGTAACAGAGGTTAAAATAAAAATAAATAAAAACTCAGATCACAATCAAATATGGCTAGAATTAGAACAAAAAGGAAAAGAATATAATTGGAGACTAGATAATACACTATTAAAAAATAAAAAATTTATTAAAGAATTAAAAGAGCAAATAAAATATTTCTTTATAGAAAACACTGAGAAAGATACCAGTATGAAAACTATTTGGGACACACATAAGGCAGTAATTAGAGGACTTCTAATAAAGAAAAAAAGCAAGAGAGATAGGAGGAATAAAGAAGAGACAAAAAAAATTTCAGATGAGATACAAGGCATGGAAAAAAGGATAATAGAAGAGCCAGGTAATGTGAAATTAGAGAAAAAATTAAAAGTATTAAGGAAACAATTAGAGGTAAATATGGCAGATGAGATAAGTAAAAAAATGAAATTTACAAAACAAAGGCAATTTGAACAAGGGAATAAAGTAGGCAAATTTTTAGCTTATAAAGTTAAAAAAATGAAAGAGGCCAGACAAATTGTGGAAATATTAGGAGACCAAGGAATCACAACAGAACAAACAAAAATAAGAGATATATTCTATGAATACTATAAAGAATTATATGGGGAAAGGGAGTATGGTCAGGACAAACTTAGGAAATTAGGGAATTATATAGAGAAAATAGATAGAATAGAAATAGATGAAGGAATAAAGGAAAGTATGAACCAAGAAATTACGAAAAAAGAGATTAGTGAAGCGATAAAAAAAGG
>NW_024830915.1:0-1388 GCF_019175285.1 Sceloporus undulatus
TAGATTAGAATACTGTATATTGTGTATAGTTCATAACTAATACATTTATTTAAGATGTAATGCTGTATATGTCGTTCATCTTATATATTGTTATGTGTATCTTTATGTGTTTTTAATGCCTAATAAAGATTATACTAAAAAAAAAAAGGAATTGCAGTAATTTGTATTGGAAATGTGAAAAGGAGAAGGGCTCAATCTATCAAATGTGGTGGACTTGTGGGAAAGCGATACAATATTGGAAGTTGATTTATTTTGAAGTTAAGAAAGTTGTAACTTTCTCTTTTAAATTTGTGTCTGAATTTTTTTGCTTAATATAATAGAACAATCCATAGGGAATAAACCCATGGTTTAATATTATTTTATATGTTGTCATCTGCAAGATGGAAAACTAAAGAAATACCTTCAAAAGAAGATTGGATATTTAAGCTTCAGGACATGATGGAAATGGACAAACTCTCAAAGGAATTAGAAACTAACCGTCAAATTTATATAAATGAGACTGGAATAATATAATTGAATATCTCCAGAAGCTTTGAGGGAAAATGCTACTTTAGAGACAGAACTAATTTAAGTTGAAGTATTTTAATTTATTCAACAAAATATAGCAGCTGTAAAACAGAAGTATGTTGGGAGGTTAAATGCCCAATGATGTTTAGTTTAATCTAATGAGAGTGATTTTGTATCAACTGTTTTACAATTTAAATGAGGACTGAAAGAGAAAATAAATGATTCGTAAGGATAAGGATAAATAGAACAATATATATTTGCTTTTTACTCATTAACAGATAATTAAAAACGAATGAGATAGAAATAAAAGTTAGTCTGGTAGTTTGGAAGCAGCGGATGGTAAATGGGAGTAACAGGTTTGTCTTTAACCCTCAGTGCTATGGAATCCTGGGATTTTACCTTTGGACACTTAGCCTTCTCCGCCAGAGAGCTCTGGTGCCACAACGAACTACAAATCCCAGGATTCCACAGGATGGAGCCAGGAGAGTTAAAGCGGTTTCACACTGGATTATTTCTTCAGTGCAGATACAGCCTGAATCGGTTGTAAAAGGGCAGAAGCACCAAAGTCTTGTTTTCACCTTCCTAATAATGGTTTTCCTTTAAAAGAAATAAGCAATTGGCTTTTCTGTCTAACCCTTATTTTTGTTGTTGTTGTTTGTTTCTATGTTTGTTTGTTTCATTCTTGGTAATATGAGTTATTCTGGTCTGTCTCCTTCCTTCTTCCCTGAAAATCTATTAATTAGGAAACTGGGGAGACTTTTAAAACCTCCCAAAGGAGCCACTTTTGGCCTTTTTTGTGGGGAAAATCCTCCTCTTAGAAGCCAAAGCCTGATGTTTGTGAAGAAGAAGAATAAGGCTTGTATTAAAACTATCCTCCCAAT
>NW_024830916.1:0-1388 GCF_019175285.1 Sceloporus undulatus
CTTCCATGCCAGGTGTGGTGGTGGGGAGATCTAAAGAAAGGTATAAGCCATGCCTGGTGAACTTTATCTAGATCAGTCCCACCATTTATTTGTTTCCGCAGGAACAGAAACATTTATCAGAACCTTATGAACTTAGCATACTAAGTTCATAAGGTTCTGTTTGGCACTGCCTGAGCCCAGAGATATTTTTCAGTCCAAACCACCTCCATCTCACCGGACTCTGTCCTATTTGGGGAAATGGTTTCTTAAAGCAGGAATGGTCAACAACTTGAGGTTCATGGTGTGTGGACACCTCCCACCAAACCACAGAAGGTGGTACCTCATGACTCACCCCACTCTCTGAACTTTTAAAAATGTTTTAATTTTTAAAACTCAAAATATTCCCCTAGGCTCAAAATGTGAGGCACATGTGCCATACTTTTGCTTGCCCTATCCCCAGTTTTAAGCCCAGGAGAGGCCATTTTAAACCAGAAAGTAAACTAGAAGTCAGTTTTACAGGGGGATAGTTTGAATGTTTAAAACTCCATTTTCTTTTTAAAGATCAGGGTTGGGGATATCTTAGAGACTCAAAAATGGCTTTAGGGACCATACATAGCCCAGACCCTACTTTCCCCATCTCCGTCTCAAAGGGACAGCTTCTTTATCTAAAGATAAGCGCTTCTATGTCTCTCACCTCCTTCTGTGTATGAGCAAATGCATTGTAATTATGTGCCTTCAAGCCAACTCTGTCTTATGGTGACCCTCTCATCAGGTTTCCTTGGCAAGATTTATTCAGAGGAAGTTTGCCATTGCATTCCTCTTGTTGTTCACGGAGTGCGATTTGCCCAAGTAGATCTCTATGGCTGAGTGGGAATTCGAGCTCTGATCTTCCAGAGTCCTAGTTCAACACTCAAACCACTGCATCCTGCTGCCACTTTAAATCAGTGAAGTCTCACTGCCATGACACACTATATAAAGATCACAGATAGTCCAAGAGGCCTTGTCCCATAAGGCGTATGAGTCTTCTTCCCCAGCCACCACTAAATGTATGGTCCACCTCGTTTTTATTGCAGATGGGCCTCAGCTATATGAGTCTGGATGTCCTAGTAACCAAACATGGATGGAAAGTAGCCTACAGAAGCTCAATTGCCAGGCTGATGGCATCCCAGTGCCAGAGGTCTTCTGTGTGAAAGATGGCAAAATGTTTGATACCCAAAGGGTGCAGAATGTCACACAAAGCCATGCCGGCATCTACCAGTGCAATGCTACCAATGCACACGGATCAAGCAGCAAGACAGTCACCATCAAGGTAGAATGTAAGTGCAACTTGCACATGATGTGATGTAGGATATCTGGGCTGATATGGAAATCCCTTTTGCACTGTGGATGCTGGGATATATTCACTGGGG
>NW_024830917.1:0-1388 GCF_019175285.1 Sceloporus undulatus
CCAGACATGATCAAAACAATTCAAGATACCATCATGTGCATAAACAAAAGTCCTTCGGCAGACCTTCTCCTTCTAGCGAGGCTCCAGGGTCTAATGAGTACAGCATCTCAATGCGTCCCTTGGGGTCGTTTTTCACTCCCGCGAGTTACAATGGTTGATTCTGCCTTACCAAAATACATAACTCACTGAATCTACAAACAGATCCCAGTCCCCTACAGAATCAAACGCTCGCTGACATGGTGGACATCTCATCACATCTGATGGGGATGCTTGTTTCTACCCCCTCCACCAGTCTTGATCACAACCGATGCCAGTCTGAGGGGCTCAGGGACGATGGAACCAGTCCGAAAGAACTCACAGCATAAACTGGCTCAAACTGAGGGCCGTAAGGCTGGCACTTCTGGCCTTTGCTCAACACTTAAAAAAACATAACAGTCCTGGTCCACACAGACAACATGACAACAAAGTTACATCTAAATCGACAAGGCAGGACTAGGTCGTTGTCATTAATGAAAGAAACAACCATTCTTCATTGGGCAGAAGTCAATCTCTGGTCCATCAAGGCAGAACACATAAAAGGGAAACTAAACACAAGGGCCGATTGGCTGAACAGGCCAGACATAAACCAAGCAGAGTGGCACCTCCACCAAGAAATGTTCAACCTCATAACTCAAAGGTTCAGGACGCCGTTGGTAGACCTATTTGCATCTCCAATAACCAACCAAGTCCCCAGGTTCTTCTCAAGGTTCAGGACTCAGGGAGCAGAACAGATCGATGCCCTCCACTCCCCTTGGCCAAGAGGTCTTCTGTATGCATTTCCACTGATGGTAATGATATCACGATGCCTCCAAAAGCGAAGAAGCTAAAAGTCATCAATCATTCTTGTGGCTCCTCATTGGCCAAGAAGGGCGTGTTTTCCAGAGATGTCTCAACTGGCTGAGGACCACTTCCGTCTTCCACTACGCAAAGACCTCCTATCACAAGGTCAAGTAAGATCCGGGGTGGCTAAACTTTCAATCGTGAAAATTGAAAGGCGGCTCTTAATAAAAGATGGCCGTTCTCCTCGGGTGGTTGATACTATCATTCAGTCTCGTAGATATTCTACTCCTAGGATTTACTAATATTCCTATCGATCCTCGATTGGTGTGCCTTCAACAATACTTCACCCACGACAGTCTCAGTTGACACTCTACTTCTACACCTCCAATATGGCCTTGATAAGGGGCTCAGACCCAATACCTTGAAGAGACAGGTTTCTGCTATTGTGTCGTCACTCCCACCAAAATCATCATCCAAATTGTCTAACCACATTTATGTTAAAAAGTTTTTGAGAGCAGCTGCTCTCATTAAACCACCTACATTACATAGATATCCTAACTGGGATCTTC
>NW_024830918.1:0-1388 GCF_019175285.1 Sceloporus undulatus
TTCTAGCCAGATGGAGGATGCAGAGTAGAGAGTGATTCCCCTGCAATCTTTGCCAGTTGAAGCAACAAATCAATTAAGCCTTGCAATTAGAACATTAGCAATCGATCAGTTATTAATATAGACCAAAGGTCATTTGCATACAAAATGTTAAAATACAATACAGCTGTAGGAACAGCATAATAAAAGTACAACACAAGTAAATTACATAATGATCTTGCATGTAAAAGGTTTAAAATTTAGTTTGGTTAAAATACAGACAACAAAACTATAACTAAATGAGGGCGTCCTCAAAGCAACCAACAGCAATATCGGCAATATATCTAGCCCCAATCTTCATTGCTGCCAGAGAAAAAGGAGAAACTTTACGTGTTAAAATCAGAGAGGAAATTAAAAGAGAAAAACCCTTTCTGAAATAATAGTAGAATCCAAAGGAGGCAGAATAGATTTCCCCAAAATTGCTTCTCCTTCTTTGTCTTCACAGCTAGCGCTCATTGACTCCATTATGTTCCAGTGCCTGTGTCTTCTCTGTTTTAAAAGTGTCTTAGAAGTTGACCTCATAACAGCGGAAGTGTCAGAGGAAGTCCTATTATCGCTATAAACTCAACTGGGCATTATTTGAAAGTTAGTCAAAAAAACCCTTCATTTTCACCAACAGAAGAGGAATTGGAGACGGTTCAAATGTTAGCACAATACTCTTATGTGCAGATATACTGGGAAGCCACTCCACAGCAAGCATATCAATGCTATAGGGGTGTGTATGTAGACGTTGGCTCACAGAAAGTCTAATAGCTCTATAGGAACTGCATCTGCCATTGCTTGATCAATCCTAGGCCATTTGCAGCATGGCTTGGTGTGCTTGCAGAGTCCTCTTGCGTTTTCCTTTCCCAGCTCCTTTGAAACAGCTGCTGAACTGCTCCAAGGATCATGGATTCTGTTCTCTTTGCAGCCGAGCTTTCCTTCCTTTCTGGGTCCTGTGCTGCTGGATTGACCCAAGCTTTCTTTCAGAGCTGTAGCTTTTGGTATAAAGTTATCAAAGGGGAATTTAAGACGCTTCAGTTGATTCCCAGTTTTTTGTCTAAGAGTTCATAGACTGAGATAACAGTATGGGCTGTTGAAAGGCATTCTTTTGTCACAAAGTCTGGAGGGCATGGTTGCTGTTCAATATGTTGTTTCTTCTCAGCAATGAGTAAATCCTCAAGGACAGGCTCGTCTGCCCCATTTTTGTCCAAGGATGGGAATTCCTCTGCAATGGCTCCAGGCAAAGAGACGGCGCTGTTGCCGGACGCTCTAGCTTTCCTTAAGCTGCGCGTCTTGTCTCTCCACTTACGGTACGCCGCTTCCGGCTTCGTTTGCAAGGCGTTTCTGAGTGTCCAGGAGACTAGGAGCAG
>NW_024830919.1:0-518 GCF_019175285.1 Sceloporus undulatus
GTTAGCTCCCTGACCACCCTGAACAACTCTGCCGGACGTGACTCCGCGGACGCAATACGAGCACCATAGAATGAGTTCTTTGTTGCTCGTATTGCCTCTCCATAGGGCATCTTAAAGGATCGGTATGTACCCAGCCAAAGTCTCTGACAAAGAAGTTCCTTTTCAAAAAATCTCCTGCCTCTCTTTTCCTCCTTTTTCAATGCAGTGAAAAGGATTGGGGAAGTGGTTATACTGGAGTGGTAATGAGAGGATCCTTCTGTGTGTGGTATTCAGTTAACATAAAACAGGAGAACATTTCCAAGTTACAACTCTATGCAAGACACACAGGGATTGAGGCAATTCTATGACATGTCTAGGATCCAGATAAGTATGCAAGTCTCAGGGGAAAGTACTCCTAGCTAAACATGCACAGAATATTGCCATTAGTGTCAGGTTAAGTGCTCTTTCACATTGCACTGTTGCAGTACTTTAATAACAATTTTAATGCCTTTGTCTCACAAAATGACAGTGCCCAGAAT
>NW_024830919.1:618-1388 GCF_019175285.1 Sceloporus undulatus
GGTCTAGGAGAGTCTTGTCGTCTAAGCAAAGGTGTTTCCGCCAACGGTACTCTAATCGTCGCAGGACCCGCTTCCTCGCCCGGAGATCTTCCGTATACCAGGGCTTACGGTTGGAAGCGGGCCTGAGAGGATGCTTGGGAGCGATTCTGTGTATAGCCCCAGAAAGACCGGTATTCCAAATACCGGTGAGGGCGTCAACAGAGTCGCCGTCATCTCCAACCGTGAGCCCCTCTAGGCTTCCCACCTGAGATTTTAGGTGGGATTTTATCTCACAGGGCTTGTAGAATGGGACTGGAGCCGAACAAAAGGGGCGGGAAGGGAACGGAACGGGGAAAGAGCACATATTACCCCACAGGAGAATGCCGCCGATGCCACCAGAAGTCCCCAAACCATTCCCATCCGTCTCGCAGCAGCTGATTTTCAAGAACGATTCTGAACAGTTCTTGAAAATTGGCTGCTGTGGGACGGATAGGAACAGATTGGGGACTTCCAGCAGCATCGGTGGCATTCTCTCATGTGTTCTTTCCCCGTTCCCTTTCCGGCCCCTTTCGTTTGGCTTCGGTCCCATTCTACAAGCCCCATGCAATAAACTCCCTGATGTGGACTCTAATGTTATTGGATTAGAGCAGAAATAGGCATCATGCCACCTGGGAACCACATGTGGCTCCTAGATACCAGTTTTATGATACCTGAGTCCCCCTCCCTAACAGTTTCCCCAAAGCCTCCAACCTTCCTTTAAAAAAACATGATTTTCAGGCAATATCACACAA
>NW_024830920.1:0-1388 GCF_019175285.1 Sceloporus undulatus
TAATTAAGAAGATAAATGCATCTGTACCAGAAAGAATTAATATTAACAGTATTGCATTCTGTTCCATAAGTAAGTCTGATTTTACCACCGCTCATACTCTGTGTTCAAAGTTTATTTGACAACTGCATTTATTTCATATTACTGTCCCATTGCAGGTTAATAGTCTTGCGATATCAGAAGACATTAATCTCTGAGGAAGCAAGGGTTATCCAAAAATAAAACAAGGAAGGTGTATTATCCAGAATGGAATAGAACCAAAAACATTATGAAAGGGTAATGTTAATGTTTCTAATGCTATAAAAATAAAATAAATGAAATCAGATCAACACTGCAGCTGGAGGGAAGTTAAGTTATTGTTTCAGTAAAATATAGTTTCCATGATCGGGAACAGTATAATTTCAGGACACATTTAAATTGATGTAAAAATATTTTACCAGGAGACTGAAATACAGTATCATGTCCCTTGTGTTACAGACTGAGCCTGCAGTCTTCAAAACTATACAGAGATTCGAACAGGCCCGTAGCTAGGCCTTTAGGGGCCCTGGGGCAGAAAGTACATTTGGGGCCCCTATATTTTTTTATATCCTCAGTCCTACCGCGAGCCACGGGCGCCATCTTGGCACACCGCTATTTACATGGGGCGCGTGTCGATGACATGGCTCATGCGCCATGTCCAAATGGTGCAGTGCACGAGGGATGTCACAGCGCCTCTCCAGAGTGCTTATGCTGCCTCTGTTGCAGTGGATAAAGGAGCCGCATGTCATGGGTTGGTTGTCATAATTTTCTACCACCAAACTGGGACAAAATGTAGAAAAAACATAGTATAAAATTTACCCCAAAATATATGACATTTAAGAAAAATGGAGGACATAACCAACTAAAATCCAAAAACATTATTAATTTTTTTAAAAAAGTAATATAAATGCTTATATTGTGGAGATCTTGTTGCACCTCTGAGACTAAATGCATCTGAGGCAGCAGATTTTAGGAAAGCTCATGCTGCCAACTTCTTTCTTTCAGTTAATAATAATAATAAAAGAATTCAAAGACATAGAGATTTTGGAGCACCTCTGAGACTAAATGCATCTGAGGAAGTGTGGCAGGAGGCAGCGGTGGAGGAGAACCAAGGTTCGATTGCTTCTTTGGGCATAAAAAACTCACTGAGCTTGTCACACTCTCTCAGCCTTAATGGAAGGTGAAGGGAAATTCCCTCTGAACAAATCTTCCAAGAAAACCTTGGGACAAGTCACACTCCCTCAGCCTCAGAGGATGGCAAAGTCAAACCCTCTCTGAACAAACCTCCCAAGAAAACCTCTTGAAGGCGCACACTCGGACACACCCAAGTCACCAAAGGCAGACGCTCTGAACAAACCAAGAAAACCCACTAG
>NW_024830921.1:0-1388 GCF_019175285.1 Sceloporus undulatus
TAAGAATAAGTAGAAGATTAAGGGAATAAAGATTAAAGGAACTGAACACAAAACCCAGGCATTTGTGGATGACCTTATGGTAACTATTGGTGATCCCATTAATGACTCTAAAGAACTAATAAAGGTATTCAAGGATTTTGAATTAATTTCGGGACTGAAATTAAATAAAGATAAAACAACGATACTAACTAAAAATATGACAATGTCGGAAGTGAAAGAGTTAGAATCAATTACAGCTTTTAACTCAAGTAAAAGAACTAAATATCTACGAATTTGGGTTTCAAGTAAGAACTCTGATTTATTCCCGAATAAATATGAAAGATTGTGGTCCAGTGTTAAAAAGGATTTAGAAAATTGGAAAAACTTGAATATATCACTGTTGGGAAGAATTGCTGTGGTCAAAATGAATATATTGCCAAGATTTCTTTCTTTATTTCAATCTATCCCAATTATTGTAAATGAAAAGCCATTTGTAGAATGGCAAAAGGGCTTGTCTAAGTTTATCTGGAAGGGTAAGAAGGCAAGAGTGAAAATGAAATACCTTCAGGGTTCAAGAGAGAGACTTGCCATGCCAAATCTCAAAGTATATTACTATGCGGCCTGTCTCTCGTGGTTAAAAGATTGGATCATTCCAAAAGAGGAGGATTTATTAAATCTGGAAAGCGTGATTTGAGATTTGGATGACGCACCTACCTCCTTTATGACAAGGATAAAGTAAACCGGGAGTTTAATAATCACATTGTGAGACACGCTCTACTCAGAACTTGGAAAAAAATACCAAAAACTAATATGTCCTAAAATCCCTGTTTGGGCATCTGCCCATGAAGCCCCCTTTTAAATATAACCCTAAGAAAGAGAGTTGGGTTATAAATGATGGTGATAAATAATAATAGATATGAGATAAAGACATGGGAAAACCAGTATGAGATTGGTAAAGTAGATTCTGAGTTAGAGCAGAGAGAAATCAGGAATGGATCCAAGAATGTATATAAAGAAGATTGGAATGACATTATGCTCTTTCTCCGAAAAGAATGGGGGGAAATGCTGTTCTGGGCATAGATTACGTTGAAGTGGAAGTAAAGGTTTTGTTTCTCAGGGTGATAACAGCTGACAGAATGTATATGTGTATATTGGTTAACTCTAATGATATGTAATTTAGAGAGGACTCGTTATGATAATTATACATATGAAATGAAGATGACAGGGGAAATGTAATTGTAGGAACAAGCATAATTAGAACGTCTATTAATGTTGTTTAATAGATAATTTAAACTAGAAAACGACGAGATAAAGAGATAGTCTGACAGTAAGCAAGTAATGCTTGAGAACATAAACACGACAGATACTAGTTTTGTGTTATGATATATTAAGGATGATCATCAAATGTT
>NW_024830922.1:0-1388 GCF_019175285.1 Sceloporus undulatus
GGGGACATCTGGCTTGACAACAGTTTATGTGAAAAGGGATCTAGGAGACCTAGTAGACCACAAATCCCACATAAGCCAACAGTGTGATTTGGGAGCTAAAAAGCCAATGAGATTCTAGGTTGCATCAATAGAAGTGTAGTGTGTGAAGACACACCCAACTAAAGGAAGTGGCAGGTTTGGGTGTGCAACGCCGGTACCCTGGTGAGATCAAACTCTTTACCCAAAAAGGCTCTGAAGCTGAATGTAAAGTTCAAAAGGGGGGAAATTTAATTTAAAGGACAAAAATAAAGAGTTTTCTCCTCCCCAGCTCTAAACAAAAGATACTTTACAGTTTCAGCAATCTTCTGGATGTCATCTTTCTGGGTCTGATGTTGGTTTGCTCTCCTCTCTCAATGGAGCTGGTGCAGGGTCTTCCAGCTCCTGAATTCCTTTACTCACTTGCTGTTGGTAACTAATTCGGCTAATTTGGTAACTGAAATGGCTAAAACCTGGTAACTGAAATGGCTAACATTGGTAACTAAAATGACTAAAGTGTAAGAAATGCCCTTTCCGACTGTCTGGGCCCGTTTGCCACCAAGAGACAGCTCTCTGCCTGCTCACAGCAAAGACTGCTCCAAACTAAAGGCTTCCAGCTACAACAGAGCATGCTGGGAAAGGGCAAACCAAACCTGGAAATAATGCAGGGGAATCCTACAGCTCCTCCCACAACTAATACAAAGAACTTTTCTACACTAAAATAATCTATGGCCTGAATCAATGTGAAAGAAAATGCAGTGGGAGATTCAATCAGTCCTGACAGGACATCACATAGTGTCTATATCAGAGGTAGGCAACCTACGGCCCGCAGGCCGGATCTGGCCCGCTGAGGCCTTCCCACCACCCCCTGCGCAGTCCTGCTGCTGATTGCCGCCAATCGCCCCCGTTTTTCTGCCGCTCCGGGTACCATTTTGTTTTTCAAAATGGTGGCCAAAGTCTCACGTGACCTCAGGATGGCAAAGGTCACGCAAGACTTCGTCGCCATTTTGAAAAACAAAATGGTGGCACCCTTCTAAGAGGCCTGGTGCAACCCCTGAAGCACTCCAACAGGGCTCTAGGGGCTGCAGTGGGCCTGCAGCAGGCTCCACCTCGCCCTCCGCCCTCCTCCTCCTCCTCCTCCCTAAGAGCAGGGAGAAAGGGAGCCAGGGAGCCAGAGCTGTAGCCACAGCCACAGCGAGAGGTTGGTTCATTGGGGGAGAGGGCGAGCTGAAGCAAAATCCCCTCTCAGCACCTTGTGGCTTTTGGGTTGAGACTGTGCATGCTTGCTGCCTGTTATTTTGAATTGCATTTTAGTAATTTCCATGCTTGTAGCTTGATTATTATTATTATTATTATTATTATTATTATTATTA
>NW_024830923.1:0-528 GCF_019175285.1 Sceloporus undulatus
GGTCTGAAAGGTAAATGGAGGCAGAGGAATGTAATGGGTTTGTATTGTGCACTAAAGCGCATTACAGGGGATTTAAGGAACATGACGGTGGTGGCGTAAATCGTTCTTTTTCGCACAGATATATATATATATACACAGTCCCTTTTTTCTTCTTTTGTAAAAGCATGAGAGTTTGTAGTTTCTCAGAGGATTATTTTTATAAAATGGTGGGTCCTTTTTCGCACTCGCAACCGTCGCCTTTGGACTGAAAGGAAGGCAAGGAGAAAATCAATGGAGTATCTGTGTGTGTGTGTGTGTGTATACACACACATTATATATATATATACACACACACACACACACACACACCATATATACACACACACACCACATATATAAATAAATATACACCATTGTGTACATAGTACATATATATGTACTATGCACTATATATACTATAGGTAAAAGGTATTCCCCATTGAGAAGGTTATCAAGTCATGTTTGACCAAGTACTATATATATGTATATATATATATATACACACACATA
>NW_024830923.1:628-1388 GCF_019175285.1 Sceloporus undulatus
CAGAATAAATAAATAAAATAAAATAAAATCCCACCATTTAAGCCAATAATAAATTAATAATGCAGGGGGGAAAACGCGAACAAAAACCCCAAGCGTCATGGCGGTCGAAGCACGGAGACAAAACCAGAACAGCCACCCTTTGGCTCCGGCGGCCTTTATTGTGCGCACCTTTTGTGCCGCCGACGGAGCGGCGTGAAATCTGGCGCGACGTTAAACGTTTTCTAATGAATAAGGTCTGAAAGGTAAATGGAGGCAGAGGAATGTAATGGGTTTGTATTGTGCACTAAAGCGCATTACAGGGGATTTAAGGAACATGACGGTGGTGGCGTAAATCGTTCTTTTTCGCACAGATATATATATATATACACAGTCCCTTTTTTCTTCTTTTGTAAAAGCATGAGAGTTTGTAGTTTCTCAGAGGATTATTTTTATAAAATGGTGGGTCCTTTTTCGCACTCGCAACCGTCGCCTTTGGACTGAAAGGAAGGCAAGGAGAAAATCAATGGAGTATCTGTGTGTGTGTGTGTGTGTATACACACACATTATATATATATATACACACACACACACACACACACACCATATATACACACACACACCACATATATAAATAAATATACACCATTGTGTACATAGTACATATATATGTACTATGCACTATATATACTATAGGTAAAAGGTATTCCCCATTGAGAAGGTTATCAAGTCATGTTTGACCAAGTACTATATATATGTATATATATATATATACACACACATA
>NW_024830924.1:0-1388 GCF_019175285.1 Sceloporus undulatus
CAGCAGGCCTTAGAAGGTTCAAGGATCTGGTTCGGGGCGGGAGGGAGCTGAGTTAGCTCCCTAACCACCCTGAACAACTCTGCCGGACGCGACTCCGCAGACGCAATACGAGCACCATAGAACGAGAGGAATTCATATGAATAGCCAGCAAAAGATACAGCACAAAATGAGCACAGACTTGCTAGAGAGGTTAAAAACAATAAAAAGGACCTTTTGGGTTATGTGTGTAGCAAAGGGAAGAGCAAGGAAATGGTAGGACCATTGTGTGAAGAAGTTGGTGAAATGACAGGACAGAGAAAACGAATTACTTAGCCCCTTCTTTGCTTTGATCTTCTTTGAAAAGAACAACATTCATCCTGAGGAAAATGTAACAGATGATGCAGTAGGGAAAATGCAGTACAGAATAGATAAAGAAGTAGTACAAAAACATCTGGTTACTCTAAATGACTTCAAGTTTCCAGGACCAGATAAACTACATCCCAAGATATTAAAAGAAGTGGCAGAAATAATCTCAGGATCACTGGCAATAATCTTTGAGAATCCCAGGAAAACAGAAGATGTCCCAGCAGACTGGAGAAGGGCAAATGTTGTTTCCATCTTCAGAAAAAGGGAATGGGGAGGGGAAGAGGATCCAAACAATTACCACCCAGTCAAGACCAGGAAAGATCCTAGAGCAGATAATTAAGCAGACAATGTGAAGTCGAAGGCTTTCATGGCTGGCATCCATAGCTTTTTGTGGTTTTTTTAGGCTATGTGGCCATGTTCTAGAACAGTTTCTTCCTAACATTTCACCAGCATCTGTGGCTGGCATCTTCAGAGAATTAAGCAGACAGTCTGTAAGCATTTAGAAAGCAATGCCATGATTCCTAAACGCCAGCATGTGTTTCTCAAAAACAAGTCATGCCAGACTAATCTTATCTCTTTTTTGATAGAGTTGCAAGCAGTGACAGATGAAAAGAATACAGTGGTACCCCGGGATACGAATGCGCCGCCTTACAAAATTTCCGGGTTACGAAAAAAATCCATTGAAAAAAACTGTTCCGGGTTACGAAGGTTATTTCGGGTTACGAAAAAATTTTTGGTGCTTTTCGGCACTTTTTCGCACGAAATCGCGGCTTTCGCTATTAGCGCCTATGGCTTTTTCAGCTTACGAAGATTTTTGGGTTACGAACGCGGTGGCGGAACGAATTAAATTCGTAACCCGGGGTACCACTGTACTTGGATGTAGTGTATCTTGATTTTAGTAAGGACTTTAACAAGGTCCCCTATGATATTCTTGCAAACATGGGCATAAAGGGTAGGCTAAACAATCTGGGAAATTGTTAGGTGGATTTGTAATTGGTTGACTGACTGAACCCAAAGAGTCCTTAACAATGTCTCCTTCTCAT
>NW_024830925.1:0-647 GCF_019175285.1 Sceloporus undulatus
GCATCCACCTGAGAAGTAAGATGGAGCGACGAGTCAAGGAGCACCCCCAGACTGCGTACTGTGTCCTTCATAGGGAGCGTGACCCCGTTCAGAACAGGTGGAACCACCACTGTCCCTGGGCCGGGTGAACCTATCACAAGTACTTCCGTTTTCTCTGGATTCAGGCTGAGTCTGTTTTCCCTCATCCAACCCATTACCGACTCCAGGCAGGCCATGAGAGGAGAGATGCCATCCCCGGTCACTGCATCAGTCGGAGACATAGAGAAGACTACTTGGGTGTCATCAGCGTACTGATAACCCCGCGCCCCATGTCTCCGGATGATCTCTCCCAGCGGTTTCATGTAAATGTTAAAGAGCATGGGAGACAGAATGGCCCCCTGAGGGTCCCCCGATGTTAGGGGCCTCTCATCGGAGCACATGTCTCCCAGCTGCACCATCTGGGACCTCCCAGAGAGGTAGGACCGGAACCACTGGAGCGCAGTGCCCCCGATTCCCACCTCCGCCAGCGTCCCAGAAGGATACCATGGTCTATGGTATCGAAAGCCGCTGAGATGTCCAAGAGCACTAACAGGGACACGCTACCCCTGTCCATGCCCAGACGGAGATCATCGACCAAGGCGACCATGGCAGTCTCAACCCCGTAGCCC
>NW_024830925.1:747-1388 GCF_019175285.1 Sceloporus undulatus
CTATGTCTCCGACTGATCTCTCCCAGCGGTTTCATGTAAATGTTAAAGAGCATGGGAGACAGAATGGCCCCCTGAGGGACCCCCGATGTTAGGGGCCTCTCATCGGAGCACATGTCTCCCAGCTGCACCATCTGGGACCTCCCAGAGAGGTAGGACCGGAACCACTGGAGCGCAGTGCCCCCGATTCCCACCTCTGCCAGCGTCCCAGAAGGATACCATGGTCTATGGTATCGAAAGCCGCTGAGATGTCCAAGAGCACTAACAGGGACACGCTACCCCTGTCCACGCCCAGACGGAGATCATCGACCAAGGCGACCATGGCAGTCTCAACCCCGTAGCCCGTCCGAAAGCCGGTTTGAAATGGATCAAGATAATCCGTTTCCTCCAGGATCGATTGAAGCTGGATTGCAACCGCCCTCTCGATCACCTTCCCCAAAAATGGCAGTAGCGATATAGGCCGATAATTATTATGCATCAGGGGGGCGAGGGAAGGCTTTTTCAGCAATGGTTTTACTACGGCCAATTTTAAGCTGGATGGAAATTGTCCTTCCCTCAAAGATGTGTTAATAATCCGGTGTAACAATGAAGTTACTACCGGTCCCCCCTGAGCCGCTAGCCATGAGGGACAGGGATCGAGAGAG
>NW_024830926.1:0-1388 GCF_019175285.1 Sceloporus undulatus
TTTCATCCCGCCACCCTCGACGCTTCCCTCTGCCTCAGGAACTTTGACGGAGACGTCTGCCTCTGGTAACTCAACTTTAGCTTTGGGAAGGGAGACATCGGTTTCCACCTTGGGCAGGCTGACTCCCACTTGCGGAGTCTTGACCTTGGGCATTTTGACACTGGGCATCTTGACATCTGGCATTTTGAATTTCCCATTCTCTACCACCTCCACTTCTAGGCTTGGTGCTTCCATCTCGGCCTTTGGCAGCTTAACGTCACCTTCAAGTCCGACGGAAGGCAGGGTGACTTCAACCTTGAGTTCAGGCTTAGGGACCTCAATCTCCATGGACGGTAAGGTGATTTCGGCTTGTGCAGCTGATTTTCCTTTGGGAAGAGACACTCCAAACTTTGGCATGTGGAACTTTGGCTTTTTAAACTTGCCGTCCAACCCTTCTGCCTTTATCTCGGCCCTGTCCAGAGCAACCTGGGCTGATGGTGCCTCCAGCTGTAGGTCTGGAGCTTTGAGTTCCAAGGAAGCCTGGCCTGAAGGGAGCTTCACGTCGGGTGCTGAGAGGCTGACGTCTGCTTGAAGGTCGCCTGTTTTGAGCTCTGGTTTGGTAATGCTGAGATCAGCAGAGGGAAGTGTTGCATCTACCGTCGGCATGCTAAGGTCCACGTCGACTTTGGGGCCTTTGACATCTGGTTTGGAGAAGCCCATGCTGGGCATCTTGAACTTTGGCATGTGAATTTTCATCCCGCCACCCTCAACGCTTCCCTCTGCCTCAGGAACTTTGACGGAGACGTCTGCCTCTGGTAACTCGACTTTAGCTTTGGGAAGGGAGACATCGGTTTCCACCTTGGGCAGGCTGACTCCCCCTTGTGGAGTCTTGACTTTGGGCATTTTGACACTGGGCATCTTGACATCTGGCATTTTGAATTTCCCCTTCTCTCCCACCTCCACTTCTAGGCTTGGTGCTTCCATCTCTACCTTTGGCAGCTTAATGTCACCTTCAAGTCCAACGGAAGGCAGGGTGACTTCAGCCTTGAGTTCAGGCTTAGGGACCTCAATTTCCATGGATGGTAAGGTGATTTCGGCTTCTGCAGCTGCTTTTCCTTTGGGAAGAGACACTCCAAACTTTGGCATGTGGAACTTTGGCATTTTAAACTTGCCATCCAACCCTTCTGCCTTTATCTCGGCCCCGTCCAGAGCAACCTGGGCTGACGGTGCCTCCAGCTGTAGGTCTGGAGCTTTGAGTTCCAAGGAAGCCTGGCCTGAAGGGAGCTTCACGTCAGGTGCTGAGAGGCTGACGTCTGCTTGAAGGTCGCCTGTTTTGAGCTCTGGTTTGGTAACGCTGAGATCAGCAGAGGGAAGTGTTGCATCTACCGTCGGCATGCTAAGGTCCACGT
>NW_024830927.1:0-1388 GCF_019175285.1 Sceloporus undulatus
GGTCCATCTTGTGTCGCCTTCGTCGTCCAAGGCATCCAAGGCATCTCACCACGCTTCGAAGCCTAACGAGCTGGCGGTGCCTTCGGAAGGGGCAAGGTCTCCAAGACCTTCCTCGTCGGCAGCGACTGCTGTCCTCCTCGACCTCCCGGACAATCCATTCTTCCCAGCGGAGGAGCTTCCCAGGCCTGGGAAGAAGAGGCACCACGACAAGTCGGGTCGTGATCCTGCCCCGAAGAAGCCCAAGTCCTCCAAAGATCGGCCCACCACCGACCCACCGAAGGCGAAGGAGAAGAAGCGCTCCCCGTCTAAACAGACCCGCGCTTCCACTTCGGCAGCTCCACGCGATCCGGAGTCGACATCGAGCTTGCCTCTGCGGAAGACGACGCTGAAGACCCGGTTGAGCGTCGGATGCACGGTCGAGTGCCTACCCCACCTTGCCTGCCTCTCCTTCCGTCACTCCAGACCATCGTGAAGAGGTCCTGGGACTCCCCGGCCACCCTGTCGGCGCCCTCCCGCAAGGTAGAGTCGCTCTACAGAGTCGCCCCGGCGAGCTGTCCTTGGTTGGCCGACCACCCCAGGCCGAACTCTGCCATCGTGGAGGGAGCCCAACATAGCTTCGTTCCGAAGCAGGCGACCTCCCCTGTCGACCGGGAGGCAAAAAAGGTGGACGGACTGGCCAAGAAGGCCTACTCGGCATCGGCCCTTGGGGTCAAGGCCGCCAACTACACCGCCTGCATGGGGGCCTACATCCAGACCCTCATGGAACGGATCTCCCCCCTCATCCCGGACGTCCCGGATGACATCCAGAGGCAGCTGGTGGAGATCAGGGACGAGACTCATTCCATAGGGAGTTGGCTCATCACCACTTCCAGGAATATGGCAGACTGCTCAGGGAGGGCCATGTCCGCATCCATGGCACTTCAACGCCACGCCTGGTTGAGGGCCTCGGACCTCAACCCCACGGTCAGGGCTGCCATCGAGGACATGCCCCTCGACGGCACCGGGCTCTTCCACGGCGAGACCGAAGACCGCCTGAACAGGAAGTTCAGGATGAAGGCGGCGGCGAAGAAGCATGGCATGTCTTTGGCACCGGCTTCTCCGTTCTGGAAGCGTCAGCGCCCGTGGCAGCCGCAAGGTCAGTCACAGGGGACCTTCTCCCGGGATCGACAGTCCCAGCAGCAGGGCTCCCAGAGACACCGCTTCCCCTCGCAGTCTTCCTCCTCCTTTGGCCGTCGCAACTTCCCGCCTCGGTACCACAAGTCCCGCCGGCAGGACACCAACCAGGGGAAGAAGAGAACCTGAAGGGACGCAGCGCGCTTCGTCTCTCTTTCACCCCTCTTTTTCTTGGACATTTTGAGGCCCTTTGTTAACACCTGGGCCTCTATAAC
>NW_024830928.1:0-1388 GCF_019175285.1 Sceloporus undulatus
TACAGGTACAGGGCTCTGTTAACCACAAAATTTGAAAGGTTACTTAAAGATAACTGAGAACAAGACCTGCCACTAATGATTCTCAAATGTTGTAAATTAGGAGTCCCTTACCCTTGTTCCTAAAACTAGAAATACTAGAAACTGGATCATACAATAAATGGGTATCACTGCACGATATACTGATGGCAGAGAAAAAGGTTGGAAAGGGATCAGATAAGAATGAAGGGCAAAAAGTCTTAAAATACAACAGTGTACATACTGGCGAAAGCAATAGAAGAAGACTAAAGTTATGAAGGCACTCAAGAGCAATAAATGTTTATCCTTGCTTTGATTACAACTTACAAGCTGAGTACAAATGCAAACCTCAAATGCAGTCCTACCTGACTGCAGAAGCTGGGTGAGGATGTCGGCCACTCTGGGAAGGTTGTCACCTGTAGCAAACTGAGGCAATTCCTTGATTGCTTGTCGTCGGATCTATAAATAGAATAAAAACATATATATTCAACAATTAAACAAATGAACTAAAATCTATTTTCACTGTACCAATTTCTCAATAAAAGAATGGAGAACAATCACATCTGCCTTTTAACTAAATGCAATGTCAGAGTTACATGTCCAGGGTACTGATTTACTAGATGCTTAAGTCTAGCAAAACAATTTCCCTTACCAGTGATGATGAGGAACAAGAACAAGGGCAACAGTGCCCTGAGAGAACATGCAAATGACCCTGGAAGATTCAGTGCATGGAATGGTCCCTGCTAATCCTCAGAGATGACATGTGGCAGTGGTAGAGGGCTCCCTACTGAGAGGAACAGAAGCAGTGGTTTGTGAGCCCGATATAATGTCTTAAGGGGTGCCATGATCTTGAGGCAAAAATCCACGTTGTAACAGAGGCTGACAAGATTTGTCAAGCCCACTGATTGTTGCCCCTTCATTTTATTCCATGTGAGAACTAATGACCCTACCAGGCATAGCATTCAGGATATCACAAGTGATTATGGGGCTGAGCAAGAAGCTGAAAATCTTTGATGCACAGATTTTGTCCCTCCTCTTCAGCTGAAGGACACTGCCCAGGAAAGGAGAGAAGAATCCTGGAAATAAACAACTGGCTCCAGAAATGGTGTGGCTAGGAACAATCTGTTTTTTGGACCACAGTCTGCGGCTTCATCAAGATGAACTCCTGGCAAGTGATGGGTTGCACCTTACAGAAGTGGCAGGTATGTTTGATTGGGAGGACCTTAAGCAGGAGTTATGTGCAACAGAGAGTGAGTTTTCTTGAGGACAATTCATCAAGTGCTGGAGAGAATAGCCCACACATTGCAGAGAGAACTGGGTGAATAATACACTACGCTACACTTAATCTTAGCCAAAAGGACGAGAAATGAATA
>NW_024830929.1:0-1388 GCF_019175285.1 Sceloporus undulatus
TTGAGGGAGTGTGTTCCACTGTCAAACAGCCCTTTCTGTCAGGAAGTACCTCCTAATGTTGAGGTGGAATCTCTTTTCCTGGAGCTTGCATCCATTGTTCTGGGTTCTCTTCTCTGGAGCAGCAGAAAACAAGCTAGCTGCCTTCTCAATATGACATCCCTTCAAATATTTAAACAGGGCTATCATATCACCTCTTAACCTTCTTTTCTCCAGGCTAAACATCCCCAGCTCCCTAAGTCTCTCCATTGTGATGACTCTCCTCTGGACATACTCCAAATTTGTGAATGTTGATCCTGTCCTCTGGGATATTAGCTACTCCTCCTAGTTTGATGTCATCTGCAAATTTGATAAACATGCCCTCTATTAAACCAGGGCTGCACAAGTTGTGTCCCACCAAAGGATCAAAAGCGAAAGACTTGACAGAACGGAAATACAGAGTAATCATATTAATTCCCCAATAACCAAACAAGAGATAGAAAGAGTAATGCAAGATTTAAAAGGATTTAAATATCCTGGCCCAGATGGATTTGCATCTATATTTTATAAAACCTTTAAAAATGAACTGAGTGAGCATTTGACTAAAATTTACAATGAAATATTGGATAATAAAATAATCCCAGAAATATGGAAACTACCTGAAATTATATCAATATTTAAACCCAATAAATATCCAGCCAATTCCGAATCTTATCGTCCGATCACATTAAGCAATCAAGATTATAAGATTTTAATGAAAATCCTAGCCAATAGATTAAAAAGAATATTTACCTACTTTATTTAAAGAAAAACAATTCTTTGTGGAAGGCAGATATATTTATGAACCGATAAGGAATATATTTAATATACTACATCATGCCAAACAATACAAAAATAAATTAGGTTTGATAAAACTAAATGTTTACAAAGCATTCGATTGAATAAATCATGAATATCTATATAAAATTTGTAGGGAATTTGGATTAGCGGAAAGGTTTAGTGAAACCCTCAAAGAAATATATAATGATATAGAAACACAAATCATGATAAATGGAGAGAAATCAAGAAAATCTAAAATGAAAAGTGGAGTAAGGCAAGTTGCCCTCTTTCCCCTTTATTACTTATATTAGCAATGGAAGCGTTTGCAACTATGATTCGGGATCAGAAGAGATAAAGGGACATGAAATAGATAAAGAAGAGATGAAGTTGGATTCATTTGCAGATGATGATCCTCTGATAATGACACAGAAACCGAATGAAGCTGTAATCAAGTTATTGGAAGTATTTCAGACATTTGGAAACATTTCTGGGCTTAACTTTAATATGGATAAATCAGAGACAATGTTTATGAATACGAACTGGCCAGAAGAAAAAGAACAAAAAGAAACCCAAATTGTGTCAGGATTGAAATT
>NW_024830930.1:0-1388 GCF_019175285.1 Sceloporus undulatus
GAGTTTTTTCTCTCATTTTATCTGGCATGTAGGTTCATCTATTTCTCTAGTAAGGAATCAGATGATAAATTTTGAAAAAAGTGAACAAAGGAAATGTAGTAAGCAAGGTATAACAGTATTAGAAATTCGATAGATATAAGGATACCTGAAGATACAGGAAGATGTATGTTCTATGGTGTAGTGGTTGTAATGTTGAATGTATGTATATGTTATGTGTATATTATGTTATGCTATGTATTTGTATTGTAATTTTTTTTTATGAAATAAATAATTTAAAAAAAAAACAAAAAAAATGAATTGTTCTTTTCTTTTTAATGATCACATTTTAACTGCTTTTAATTTAATTACTTGTATTATACTTTTATCTTTTGAACGGTGTGGATTTTTTTGAATTATAGAATCATAGAGTTGGAAGAGACCACAAGGGCCATCCAGTCCAATGCCCTTCCATGCAGGTACATAGTAAATATCAAAGCACCCGTGACAGATGGCCATCCAGCCTCTGTTTGAAAACCTCTAAAGAATGAGGCTCTACCACAATCTGAGGGAGTGATGTTTCTGTTTTAACCTTTGTAAGCCCCTGAAGTTTCCAACTGGAGAAAATTCAGGATATAAATAAATATCGTGATGATGACAATGATGATAAAAATGTTGCAAATATTCCAAAAGTCTTAGTGGCCTTTAAGGCAAGCAATCTTTACTTTTTCCCCTCTAGCTTAACCTGCTTGCTTTCCATTGAAATATTCAATCACTCCCATAAGCATTCCAGTTTAATCTGAATGAACCGAGTTTACCTCAAACATTAGCTGGACTGATACACAATCTAAAAACTGCTCTGGTACTTTACACTTTTTAATTTGATTGGTATGCCTGCAGACTCAAAGCAGTTATATATATTTAGGCCTAAATCCAATTGCTACTCCTAACAACACTAGACCATCAATTGCTGTATATATAATTAGCCAGACGGAAACATTGGCCCTGTCAAAGAGCAGTTCTTGTTAGATGTGGAAAGATTCCAACTCCCATTAGCCTCTGCCAGCATGAACAGTCATGATAAGAGCTGAGCAAAAATCCCACAGAACCCCGTATTGCACAGCCATGAAATGTACTGTTGGGCGAAAGGACAGTTTGAGATTGACACACTCCTGTTTAAATGGACGGAAGGGTGAAAGGAGCAGGAGTGTGACAAAATGAAAGGACAGCTGAAAATAAGAAAGCCAGCATGGTGTAGTGTTTTGAGTGCTGGTCTATAACTCTGGAGACCAGGGTTTAAATCCCTGCCCAGCCATGTAAACCCACTCGGGCAAGTCATACTCTCTCAGCTTTAGAAGATGACATTGGCAACCCTCGCATGAAGAAACTTGACAAGAAAACCCATGACAGGT
>NW_024830931.1:0-1388 GCF_019175285.1 Sceloporus undulatus
GGGAACCCGACTCATTATGCGACGCAGCTGACACGGAGCTTTTAAACCGGCAACTTAAATTTGCGGCGTAGCAATTCTGACGTATCGGTGCAGCAGCTTACAGACGGAGCTGCGCAGGTACGCCGCAAATAAAAAAGAAGCGGAAAAAAGCAGCACCTTTTTAAAGCCGCTTCTTCCCGCTTGAGGCGTGCAGGGGGCGTGTTCATGACGGCATTCAGGGAAAGCCCGTCTGAAGGCTCTACCTTCATGACGTCATGAGTACATCCCTTTTTGCCCGTCTGTAGCCCGCCATGGAGAGAAAATTTCAGAGGTGCAAGCAGGAATCAGAAAAGGAAGGGGCACTAGGGCCCACACTGCAAACATGTGATGGCTAATGGAGTGTACCAAAGAATTAAAAAAAAACAATCAATGGCGGGGTACAGACCGCCGCTTTGCGGCGGTCTGCTGCCGCCGCCAGTAGGTCCACAGGAGAGCCGGAGCCTTCACACGGCCCGACTCCCGCATGGACCGAAAAAGAAGCTCCAAAATGGAGCTTCTTTTTCCGTCGCGTTTGCGACGTAGCGAGGCGCCAGGGGCGTGCTCGCTACGTCACAAGCGGTGCGACGCGTACGGACGCTCAGCGTCCGATACGCAAAGATGGCGCCGACCATGTAGAAGGGCCGGCGCCATCTTGTACGGACGGAGTCCGTACTAGGCCCAGGGGCGTCTATAAGAGACACCCCTTTTTTAAAATGGGACGTCCGGAGGACGTCCCAAATGGCGGTGCAGAAAGCACCATTGTGTGTTTCATAGACTACAGCAAAATTTGGAGAAATAGAGTGGTTCCCCATAGGCAAAGGGGTCAGGCAAGGCTACATCCTATCACCCTACTTGATTAATTTATATGCTGAAAACATAATAAGAAAAACAGAATTAGAATCAGAAAAAGGAGGAGTTAAGATAAGAGAAAGCTCCTAAATCTTGTAAAGGTTTTGTGGAATGAGGATGTGGTATCCGACTGTTGACTGTACCAATATTTTATAATACTTGACTATGCCAATGTCTTATAATAATGTATGAATTTTGTGATGCTATGGAGGATGGGACTGTGGGCATTCTCCCCTCCTGCTTGGATATATAGAAGATATAGATCTTCGTTCGGAGTAGAATGTAGATATATTTGTGCTATGGCAGTACACCTCATGTTTCATGTTTTGTATGTTTGCCATATTTTGGTGCTGGCCATGTGCCGTAATAAATTCATTCATTCGATAGGAGGCAGCAACATTAACAACCTAAGATATGTGGACAACACCATAATATTAGCAGAAAACATCCTGGAATTGGAACAGTTAATAAGGAAAGTCAAAGATAAAAGTGCAAAGGCAGGTCTGATGCTGAACATAAAG
>NW_024830932.1:0-1388 GCF_019175285.1 Sceloporus undulatus
TCTCCTTCCTCTTTGTGTCTCTCTGACCCCTCCTCACTCTCTCTTCCACACACAGAGCTAAATAGAGAGGCAGAAGCTCCCCCCCTTCTTCATTCTGGCCAATGGGGACAGAGGAGCTGGAAGGCCCCGCCCCCTGCCCCACCCTCACAGGCTCCTCCTGCAGTTAATATGGAACAAGGCAGGAGGGACTGAGGGACCCTCTTGGAGCCCCAGCCACACGGACACTGGCCAAAGGCACACATTCCCAAAGCCTAAGACCCATGAAATGGCAACACTATGCAGGGCAGGACCCTCCTCTCTCTGGCCAAGTGGATGCTGGGAGATCCAGTCCAGCAAATATACTGTAAATCCCATTGGCAAGAGAAAAGGCTACTACTGCCTTTCAGAACCAGTTTGCCCCAAATCCTTTATGAGGCCAGAAACCCCTTTGTTAGGAAGTGAACCCCGAATATCTCAGGAAGGCCCTATATCTCCCAAGGCCCCCCTCCCTCCAGGACCTCCTTTCTCTCTTCCCTCAGTCTCTCTCTCTCCCTGAAGGCCTCAAATGTCAACTGCCAAGTGCTCAGGCAGAGGCAGCCATTTTGTGTTCTGTCAGCCATTTTGTTTTCTGCTGGCCATTTTGTGTTTTGGAGGTCATTTTGTGTTCCAATGGCCATTTTGTGTTCTGGCGGCCATTTTGTGTGCTGTTTGTGAGTGTGGAGAATGTTCCAGAACCTTCTCTGAGGCCTCAGTTGAACAGAGGTACACTGTTGCCAATTTTGTGACTTTTACACGGAAACTGGGCTTTGTGAGTGCTTTCCATGTGATTTCCGTGCCTGGCTCTATTCCGTGGAGATTCAGGGACTTTTGCACATTTCAGCTCCAGCCCTGAAAAAAAAAGCCCAATTTCCAGGACAAATCCCCGAAATTGGCACCAGCGGCCCTGACTCTGAGAGCGAGGCTACAGAGCAACCAGTCCTGTTGGGAGTCACACTGAGAGTTTTCAGGCAATCAGAGAGAGGTCGTCCGCCCCCCCCACCCCCCCGCCCTCAGGAAAAGCTCAGCCAGGGCAGACGTGCGGGAGACAAGGCTCTTATATACACACACATATATACACATACACGTCACAACAAACTACAATTCCCAGGATCCCCTGGTTAGACAAGGGAATTGCCTCAGAGAAAGAGTCTCTGAGGCAAGTCAGTGTTGCCAATTTAAGTCCACTTCTTAGCTGCATTTGGATTTAATAATGATAATAATAATGGTGATGATGATACAAAGATAGATCTTGTAGCACCTTGGAGACGCACGAAAGAAAAGTTGGCAGCATGAGCTTTCCTAGACTTAAGCGTACTTCCTCAGATGCATGGGGATTGTAGTTTATTGTGGCACCAGAGCTCTTTCTCAGA
>NW_024830933.1:0-1388 GCF_019175285.1 Sceloporus undulatus
CTGTGGGCCTCCCTCCTCTTCCGTGGCCATGAGGATGGGCTAACGGGGTTTTTTTATTGTTTTTAGACTGTGTATTGTTGATGTCATATGTTTTTAACCTGTATCTGTTTGCACTTGTCGCATTTTGTAAGCCGCCCTGATCTTTTTGGAAGGGCGGGATATAAATAAAGATTTTATTATTTATTTTTATTATGTAAAGGTGGGAAGGAGTGAGGAAGAGGGT
Organism: Sceloporus undulatus; assembly: GCF_019175285.1. Lineage (NCBI taxonomy): Eukaryota > Metazoa > Chordata > Lepidosauria > Squamata > Phrynosomatidae > Sceloporus > Sceloporus undulatus. Next base: position 224 of record NW_024830933.1, read on the forward strand.
TAAGTTCTGGCTGTGGCTATGTGATGGGATTGATTTCCATGGGGGAGGGAGACATGAGTTTGCCTGGGTCTTGCTGTAGCAGTCTCTGCTAGTACCCTGGGGCCACTTGTCAGTCTGGTTATCATTAAAATAAAATAAAATGATCCCTTACTTCAATCTGCAGTTGCTCAAATCCACAGGTATCAAACTCATGGATACCAAGGGCCCAACTGTATATTTTTCATATCCGATTTTGACCAATCTCCACTCCATCATTAAGAGCCCAAAATGAGTTTCCTCTCTTACATTCATACTCAAGCTTGCAGTCTTCTATATTTTTTGATGAGGAAAAAAACCTGAGGAAACTTATAAATGACTACACTTGTCCCTCCATATTCGCTAGGGTTAGGGGCACAAGACCCCCGTGAATATGGAAAAACAAGAAATAATAAAAACACCATGTTTTGACCTGAGAGGACACCTCTCTAGGAATCTCTAGGTCCTCCAGCACAACTCTGTGGTCAATGTCCACCAGACACTAACTATAGAACTGCCCTGGAGGAGCTACAAATGCCTAGTAGAGCATTCTCTCCAGGAATCTCTAGGTCTTTCAGTGCTAGAGTTGTACTGGAGGACCTCGAGATTCCTAGAGAGAACATATTAATCAAATCCGTGAATAATCAAATCGGCAAATATCAAAGTCGCAAATATGGAGGGATGAGTATATTTCTAATGTACAATCTGGCTTGTGCAACTTATAAATATTTAAAGGAACCTATGATTACATTAAACCTACATAGCTCATGGATGACAGGAGTTCAATATTATTTTTAATTATTAATACATGAAATTAGTTCATTTGTAGAATAAACACAATGTAGTCATAGACAGTTTCTGAGTATCATTCTCTACCTGCTATTGAACAATTAAATGGAACGTAAGTAAACTATTTTGCACCACTTGATCTATCAAGATGGAAAACTTCATTAACAATTTCTCCAATTAGGTTTTACAATTCTCACTAACTACATATGGCTGCTGAAACCAAATCATTCTTCACCTTTACCCGTGTTGTTTTATTGGACCACTGGAAAATTTGTTGAGAGATTTTGTTATAGATAACATTTACAATTTTGACTTGCTTTTCTTTACAGACTTTGCTGTTATAAATAAAAAATAAAACAAA
>NW_024830934.1:0-1388 GCF_019175285.1 Sceloporus undulatus
CGTCCTCGTACCTTGTAAACGCTTCCTGGCAAAGGAGTCTACCCCAGTGAAGTAACTGTGGCGTAGAAGGACTTCCTTTTTCCTTTCTACTGGTTGTTTGTTGTGGTTATTTTGGAAGTTCTCCCAGAGGGACGGAAGTTAATAAAGTTTGCTTTCTGTTTCAAGCATCATTGGGACTGTAAGCGGTATCTTTGAGTGTCTGCTGGAGAGTAAATGGAACCTACCCCAGGGGTGCCCCCGGCGGGCATTGGAGCCACGCCCACACTGGTGGAGAATGCGGGCACGCCCCTTGGGGCAGGGCCTGGACCCACGGCTCTGAATAACTGGATGGTGTGGTTTAATGAGCAACAAAGAGTTATGTTACAACAAGTATCCGCTCACCAGTTGCAAATATTGGATCAGTTGTACGCGGCTCAGCAAGCGGCCCAAACCCGAATGATGGGTCAAATTGCAGAAATGTTACGGGCCCCAAGGGGCGGAGCGGCCCCAGCAGGTGCCGGGTCATGGGCGGAGACTAATCCCTGGAAGTTGACAAAAATGGGGTCCCAGGATGACGCCGAGGCTTTTATCAACACCTTTGAGCGCATCGCTACCGCAGCCAAGTGGCCTCAGGACTAGTGGGCCCTGCTACTCGCTCCCTGCCTGACGGGCCCTGCTCAGGAAGCTGTGGACACACTTCCTCCAGCGGATGCCAAAAACTATGATAGGGTCAAGGAAGTGATCCTACATACTTTGAATATTTTGGAGGACACTTATAGAAGAAGACTTCGGGAGCTACGCTGGGCCCCGGGCTTGCACCCACGCACCCTAGGGCAGAAGGTGAAGGCAAATGCCCTTCGATGGTTAAAGCCGGCAGTACGCTCTGCTACCGAGGTGGCAGAACAGATAATGATTGAACAGTATGTAATGGCGCTTCCATCACAGGCGTGCAACTGGGTTAGATGTCATCGGCCCCAAGTTCTGGACGAGGCTATGCTATTAATGGAAGCATTCGCCACAGCGGAGGAGAGCAAATTTGGCCGGGGTCGGAGGCCAGGAGAAGGCGCAGGGATGAAGGGGATGCGTCCAGCCCCTGACATCGGACTCAAGGCAAAGGGCCTCGGGGCTGAATCTCATGAAGACAAGAAATTAGTTCGAGGAGGAGAAGGACTAAGCAAGCCCACCTTGGCTCCTGCCTTTAGGGAAAGGGTGCAAAAGCCTTTGACATGTTTTTCCTGCGGCCTGGAGGGCCACATGAGACGAGACTGCCCCATGATGGAATGCTCCTGGGCCGATACCTGGGAAGCAGCGTAGGTAGGTGTTACTGAAAGGGATGCTCAGGTTATTTCTGTTTGTTTGGAGGGAAAGGAGGTATGGGCTATGGTGGATTCGGGTTGCAGCCATACTCT
>NW_024830935.1:0-645 GCF_019175285.1 Sceloporus undulatus
ATATCATTCTGCATGCTTGATGGTAAATTTTAAAATTTGGTAACACATATCCTCCTCTCTTTTTATCATCTTAAATTGTAGATATTTTGATTCTTGGTTTACCACCTTTCCACAAAAAAATCCTTATCTCTTTGTTCCATTCTGTGAATATATTTTCTTTTGTTATTATTGGGAGATTCATTAGTAGATATAATACTTTTGGTAGAACATTCATTTTCACCGTCGTGATTCTGCCAAGCAATGATATGTTCATCTTATTCCATCTTGTTAGATCTTGTTTGATTTCCTCCCAAATTTTTTTGTAATTATTTTCATAAAGATCTGTGTTTTTGCTGGAAATCCAAATGCCTAGGTATTTAGTTTTGTTTGTTATAGTACAGCCAGTGATGTCTGACAATTTTTTTTGTTCTTTTCTCAACATATTTTTGTTATTATCTTTGTTTTTTCCTTATTCATTTTAAAGCCCGAGTATTTTCCAAAGGTTTTGATTTTTTGAAATAGTTCTTGAAGGTTATCTAGTGGATCTTGAATTATTACAATGGCCCTATACAGACAGCCAAAATAAAGCTGCTTCGAGTCACTTTGAAGGTATGGTGTTTCAATGATGCATGCATCCTAAGAGTCTGGAAGCTGCACCAAAGCTGC
>NW_024830935.1:745-1388 GCF_019175285.1 Sceloporus undulatus
TTGGCGGGGTACATACCTCCGCTTTGCGGCGCTCTGCCGCCACCGCCAGTAGGTCCGCGGGGGAGCCGGAGCCTTCACACAGCCCGACTCCCGCGCGGACCGAAAAAGAAGCTCCAAAATGGAGGCGCACTCGCTACGTAGAAGGGCCGGCGCCATCTTGTATGGACGGAGTCCGTACTAGGCCCAGGGGCGTCTATAAGAGACGCCCCTTTTTTAAAATGGGACGTCCTCCGGACGTCCCAAAAGGCAGTGCAGAAAGCACCATTGTTCTTTATTTTTGAGCCTTTTATTTTCTTATTTTCATTTGTTGCCTTTATTAAGATCTCAGCTGTGGTGATAAGTAATAGTGGTGAGATTGGGCAACCTTGTCTTGTTCCTCTGTACAGCTTAAATTCTTGACTCTTTTCACCATTAATCAAGAATCGAACCCTTTAGTCTTTATAATTCTGCTGGATACCCATAATGAAATGTCCTTCTAAGCCTAGTTTCTTTAAGCAAGCAATCATAAAGTCCCATCTCACCACGTTGAAGGCTTTTTCTGCATCAATTTAGACCATTGCAAGTTTCTTTTCATTATTTATATGATAGTATTCAATTGATATTGTTTTTTATATGCCTTCCATTTTGGTCGTCTTGTATATAC
>NW_024830936.1:0-1388 GCF_019175285.1 Sceloporus undulatus
TGAATGTTACTCCAAAATCCCTTGGCTTTGTCACATTTCCACCAAAGAAAGTGCCATCCTGTTTCCCACATTTCCAACATTTAACGTTAGCAGTATTATACATTTTGTTAATTTTGAGAGGGGTCATAGACCATCTATGTAACATTTTGGCATAGTTCTCCTTGTAATTTTGACACAAGGTAAATTTCCTTGTCTCTTTCCAAGGTGTTTCCCAGTGATCTTGTCGATGGCTTTCTGCAAATCCTGTGACCATTTTACCATGGAAAATTTAACAATTTCATCCTCCAAATCTCTCTCTTTCAAGATCTTATAATATTTTGAAAGATGCTTACTCTCTTTTCCACAAAAATTTTGTCCAAGATGTTCTCTTCGTAAGAAATACCCATCAATTTTTGGTCAGACCTAAACCTTTCAGCTAGCTGAAAATACAAATACCAATCAATATCCTTACCTTCAGAAACAAGTATTTCTCTCAGTTTCAGTGACACAATATTATTGGGTTTCCACTGAATCAAATCTTTATATATTATCCATCTATTCTTGAAGTCTTTAGTTCTTTTATAAAAGGCTTCTTGGGGCAATACTCATTGTGGAAGATTACTATAGAAAAGGTCTTTAACCTTCTTCCAGACATAAAGTAGAGCATTTCTAAGAAAACGATGTTTAAAGTCTTTATGTTCTTTGACCTTTTCATACCACAAATAGGCATAAATCCCAAACCTCAAGTCACAGCATCCTAAAGATAACAGTCTATCATTGCTTAGATTAATCCAGTTCTCTAGCCAACACAGACAAGATGCATAATAATATAGCTTAAAGCTTGGTAAAGCACAATTTTCCATCTCACCCTAATAATAATAATAATAATAATAATAATAGGATTTATTTATATACCGCCCAATCACTGGGAATCCAAGTGGTTTAAAACAGAGGGGATAATAGACGGTTCCCTGCCCTCAGGCTTACAATCTAAATTTGGCTCATTGACCTTCCCAAAGAAATTCAGAGAACTCTTTTTGCCAGATTGCAAAGTGTTTGTCTTTGGCTACAATTGGTATGTTCTGAAATAAGTACAGAAAACGGGGAAGGATATTCATTTTTGACGTTGCTATTCTCCCATAGAATGAGAGATGCAATTTGGACCCTGAAGACATATCCTTTTTTACTTCATTCCATTGACTTCCATAGTTGTTGTGGAACAAGTCAATGTTTTTGGTCGTTAAGTATATTACCAGATATTTAGCTTTATTAACGACTCTATACCCCGATACATTACTTAACTCCAGTTGCTCTTCTTGGTTTAAATTCTTTGTATTAAACACAGTTTTGTTTTGATTCACCTTTAACCCCGATATTTCGGCAAATGCCCCCAGAGTATAATTGAGAGC
>NW_024830937.1:0-1388 GCF_019175285.1 Sceloporus undulatus
TTACGTGTCAAAAATCTGATTTTGTCCATAATCAGATGCCATGATAGATAACCACATGAACATTAAAGGAAAGGGAGAAAACAGGTGATCTTCCACACAGCATTCAAAATCATAACATGCTCTAATGGGCCAGGATGAAAGTAATAAAATATTTCCCTACATGCAAACTACACAAATAAAGAAATATCTGAAAAAAGTTTTTATTATGAGTATTCAAAGAACAGAGTCAGCAAACTTCAAATGCAATAGATAGATAGATAGATAGATAGATAGATAGATAGATAGATAGATATGCAAAAACACACACATACATACACATACAATATCTTCCCATAAGGCCAAACTAGACATTCAGAAAAATGCATGTACCTGTGATAAATTCAAAGTTTGGGATTAACTCACTAGTCAACTTGGGCGGGTTACAGACCGCCATAAAATACGTATTGACTATGTATTAGGGTTAGGAAAGGGCAGTGCTTCCGCACCCCCCTAACCCTAGTACGTAGTGAATCTGTACAATATGGCGGCGGCCGTTCCACACGGCCGCCACCATATTGACGTAGCGGACGCTGTGCGTCTGCACGTCGCTCGGCGCTTATGACGTCGCGATTGGCACTTCGCAGCGTCATAAGTGCACCGCAGGAAGAAGCTCTATTTTGGAGCTTCTTTTTTGCTCCATGAGGGAGCCGCGTGGTTTGGCTGCTGCGGCTCCCTCGCAAAGCAAACAGCAGCGCCGGCAGACCGCCGCAAAGCGGTGGTCTGTAATTCACCCTGGTAAATTATTATGTCAGCAGTCATCTCACTCAACTAACACTCAAGATAAAAAGTTGATTTGCTGAATTAGTTTTCTAGAATTCATTAGAGTTCATTAAAGTGGGTCTTCTCTCTGTGCCAAATAGGAAGGCCTGATGCTATTATAATACAGTCGGCCCTTCTTATACACTGATTTTTTATACACGGATTTAAGCATACACGGTTTGAAAATGTTACAAAAAAGTATAAATTTACCTTGATGTTCCATTTTTTATTAGGGACACCATTTTCTATGTCATTATACTTAATGGGACTTGAGCATACACGGATTTTGTTATACACGGGGGATCTTGGAACCAAACCCCAGTGTATAACAAGGATCCACTGTATTAGAATGAGTGTGTGGGGATGCATCACATGGCTCTGTTGTTAGACCAATCTGTGTGATTTCTTTGGGAAGACGGCAGTTAGAGGAAGAACAAAGAGATAACTCTGCAGTCCAGGTCAGACCATAATAAATAGGTTTGTGGAACAGAGGAATACATAAGTCTGAGAAGGAATGGGGGGGGGGCAAAGAGAACAGAAAAGGGGAAGAAAAACATGTGGAACTGGACATGAGGTGGGAATGATTTGGT
>NW_024830938.1:0-1388 GCF_019175285.1 Sceloporus undulatus
AATCAGATAGCCCCAAAGGGCCACCATTGGGCTGATCCAGAGGCAGGGCATGCACATGATGCATTACTCCTGGATCACTTGGAGGCTGTGCTGAGGTTGTGCTTGGGCCACCGAATGCAACCCAAAACTGTCTGCGAAAGGACCATTCAGGACCATGGCAGAGGGTGCCCTTGGGACAATGGTGTCTGGTTGTTGCAGACCTGGGATGATCCTGGGATGATCCTGCCCCAACTGCTTTGCCCCTGAAATTACCTGATTGAAAATGACTCATTCCTGTCTGCTTGAGCTTACTCATACCAAGTACTGCAATGTTTATATGCCCTGTTTCTTGTTTTGGAACATCTCTGATTCATGCTGATCATATTACATGTATTTACAAGATGTGCTATGCAGCTTTGAACTTTCATATCTGAGCATATCTGCAGCTGGATGTCCTTTCAGCTTGAATCAAGTTACATTATTAGACACAGCACTACTCATACAAATCTTCAGCAGTAGCTTATTGAATGCCCTCTGACCTTGGAGTTTTATCTTCCAGCACCATCTCTTGTTTAATTTTGGATTGTGTCATCATAAGATTTTTTGAGGTAAACAACATACTTTTTTTAAAAAAATAATCTTTATTGCTATTAAAATATATAAATAAAATAAATTCTACAATTGTATGCATTTTGAATGTTCTAATACATTTTCTCTCTATTAGATATCCTCTTATTGATTTCCTAGCACAATTACATGAATCATAAATTGAAATTATATACTCCCTTACCATCATTTCAGTCATTTGCCGTAGTAAGTGGGGAAAAAATTCTATTAGCGTTTTACTCTTCGCATATCCATACAATTTTTGACTATTTTTATCTTAAACCATTTCATAATAAGGATAATAAACATTTTATTCTATTGCCTTGTTTTCATAAATACTCCGAGTTATTATTTTTTAGTCTAAATTATACTATTTACCCCCTTTATAATCTAATATTCCACATCTTACATATTTTTCAAACAGTTTCCAATTCCCTTCTTTCTGCTCTTTATTGTGTAAAAATGTAGTCAATTTGTCCATTTCTCTTAATTTTGAATTTTTTTTAATCCATTCTTCTGTTTCAGGTATTCTTACTGTTTTCCACTTTTTTGCTAACAATAATCTACCTGTGGTAATACATTATAAAGCCACTTTCCAATATCTCCTCTCCAACTCATTTCCTAAAAATGAAGTCATATTAAGTAAATAAAACTCCGGAAGCAATGGGAATTTATTTTGAATACTTTTTGCATAGTTTTCGTACGAGAAATATTTTATTTTTGAGCAGGACCACCATGCATGATAATATGTAACAACATTCACAAGTGGTTTACTGGTATCTTCTTCTGTGCAGTAGTAACAA
>NW_024830939.1:0-1388 GCF_019175285.1 Sceloporus undulatus
AATTTTGGGGTTTTAATGTATTGTTTGGATTGGAGTGGGCAGTTCTGGCTTAAACACTGGATTTCTATGTGTTCTCAATAAAGTTCTTTGTTATTTCAACACACTGGACTCTTTGATGCACAGAAGTTCTGAATTTGCCCAAAACTGACTCTTTATTCTCTCCTCAGTCCTCAGCTCCATTCCCAGCCGTAAGAACAGCAGAAGCAAGCACACACACACACACACACACACAAACATACAAGAAACACAGAGAGAGCCTTCCTTTCCTGCCTTTCCCTCCTGAGTCCAGCTCTGCACTTTGGGCTCCATTGCGTCTCCTCAAAGGAAGAAAAGAGGGAAGGAAGGGGAGGCCGCTGAACCCACAGAGCATACCTTCCTTTCCCACAAAGGCTGCCAGCGGAATAAGCAGCAGCATCTAGGCCCTGGCAATCCCTGCGCATCGAGGGGGATGTTGCGGACACCCAAGACTAAAAGCCTAGGCGAATCCAGCAGCAGCTCAAAGACCAGATGTCAGCTCCGCTAGGGAGTCTGTTAAGGAACAGGGCTGATGGTAAACCAACACAATCCCCAGACTTTTCCTAGTCTTTAAGCTGAAATAAATACATTCAATGTGGTCCATCTTACGGATAGGTATCCTGGGCAAAGCAAGATTGTCTTTAAGGACCAACGCGACATCCCTTTACCTGCTCTCTGACGGAGAACCCGGCTGGTAAGGCCCGATCCCAGTTGGTTGAGCTCTCATCACCCAGCCAGGTCTCCGTGAAACAAGCCAGGTCAGCCTCTTGGTCCAGCAGGAGATCCTGGACTATCTGCGTTGTATTTTTGACTGACCTGGCATTACACAAGAGCAGGGAAAGGTTCTGTGGTTGGTTTGGTATGCTCTCCAGCTCTTTTGGGATAGCAGGGTGAATGGAAGGGGAGAGAGATATCTGTCAGGGTCCTAATTGCAGCCCCTCTTGCAACACAAAAGGCAGTACTTTGAAAAAGGAACAGCTTTCATTGAAGGAGATATATGCAATAGAAGTGACTTTTTGTCAGGAATTAAAGAAAGTATAGATATATCACTTTTATAACCATATCAATTAACCTCACCCCATTAATCAATAAAACTAATTAATTGGATAGCCCTTTCCCACAGAGCATTCTCCCTCCCTTTTCTGCGCAATGTCTTCCCATCCAGGATTCTGCCGCGTTTCTAAAGACAATTAAGCTCTCATATGCCTTGGACCACAGAACTCAGCCACACAACAGTTTAATTAACATTATGACTTATATATATATATATACCCCATCAATCCCAATCTAATATAAAAATATCCATAACTCTCTATGTTCCCCCTCCTTTTACAGAGACCAGTCTTTTAAACTCAAGCCTCTGTTAGAAGGAT
>NW_024830940.1:0-1388 GCF_019175285.1 Sceloporus undulatus
TTTTTTGGGTCTGAAGAGTCTTTATCTTCTTTGGGGATTAAGATAGTGTTAGATTCTGACCACGAGTCAGGAATATGACCCTGTAGGCTATTGTTTATTATGTTTTGTAAGGGGTTTATTAATTCCTCTGTGAAAGTTTTGTAAAACTCCGATGGGAATCCATCAGGGCCTGTAGTTTTACCTCTCTTACTGCTTTGTATAGCGTCCCTGATTTCTTGTAATGTGATATCTCTATTTAGAGCGTTTTTCTGTTCTTCACTTATTTTAGGAATATTTTTATTGCTCAAATAATTATTGATTGAGTTCTCTGAAATTTGACATTTTGAAAACAGGCAAGTATAAAAATTGACAAAAATCTGCATAATTTTGCTTTGCTTAAAATATGAATTTCCATTATGCTTTATCCTTAAGATCTGTTTTTTATGTGACTGATTTCTTAACTTATATGCTAACAGTTTGCCTGGTTTGTTAGCTGACTCAAAGTATCTTTGCTTTGTTAATCTCATTTTTTTGTTTATCTGATCCACTAATAATAGAGAGATTTGGCTCTGTATAATTTTGATATCTTTCAATATTTCCTTATCCCCACCTTTGTTCCGTAGCTGTTTCTCCTTACTCCTTAATTGGTCTTGTAATTCTTCTATTTTTCTATTTCGGTCCTTACTTTTTTCTATTCCTTTTTTTATAAAGAAGCCTCTTATTACCGCCTTCATTGCATCCCACACTGTGTGGGGTGGTACCTCCTTATTTAGATTATCTTTAAAATAATTTTTTATTGCCTGTTTTGCTTCAAGAATTATGTTTTCGTCCTTTAGCAATAACTCATTTAATCTCCAATTATTACTTCTATTACCAACACAAATATTCATAACAATAGGCTTATGGTCCGACAGAATGATTGGTAGCATTTCTATTGCTTTGACTTTTGGGCAGAGAGATGATGATGTTAGAAAAAAATCTATTCTAGCCCATGAATTATGAGGTTTTGAAAAAAAAGTAAAGTCTTTAGCAGATGGGTTTTTTAATCTCCATATATCATATGCGTTACAAAAATCTACCAACTCAAAAAAAGATTTTGGTAATTTACCCTGCTTGGGATTAATATTTTTGTGGGAAAATCTGTCCAATTTAGGATCATTTACCCCGTTCCAGTCGCCTAGTAATACTACGGTGTCAAAGACGATGTCTTTAACCTTATTCAACAATTTTTGATAAAATACCTCTTTTTTTTCATTAGGGGCATATACTCCCAAAATTAACATTTTTTGCTCCAATAAATTTGCTATTAAACCCACATAATGCCCATTTCTATAGTTTAGAACTTCTAAGACATCTAAGCTATTTTTAACATAAATCGCTACCCCTTTTTTCCTTTTATCAGAACCTGA
>NW_024830941.1:0-1388 GCF_019175285.1 Sceloporus undulatus
TTTCTATTTCAGGTGACCTTTGCAGATGTGGCAGTATATTTCTCCAAGGATGAATGGAATCTGTTGACAAAAAAACAGAAACTTTTGTACAATTATGTAATGATGGACAATTATGAGAATGTGGCTTCTGTAGGTAAGGAACTTGAATCCATTGCTCTTTCTATAAAGACTGAGGGCCCTTTCATACTATATTATCATGTTGCTATGGTTCCACTTGAATTATAGAATCATAGAGTTGGAATAGAGCACAAGGGCCATCCAGTTCAACCCCCTTCTGCCCTGCAGGAATACACATTCAAATCACCCCCAAGAGATGGCCATCCAGCCTCTCTTTAAAGACCTCCAAAGAAGAGGACTCCACCAAACTCTAAGGGAATATATTCCACTGTCAAAGAGCTCTTACTGCCACAAAGGTCCTCCTAATGTTTAGGTGGAACCTCTTTCCCTGTGTCTTGCATCCATTGTAGTGTCTCCTTTTTTCTATAGTAGCAGAAAGCAAGCCTGCCCCTTGCACAACATGACACCCTTTCAAATATTTAAACATGGATATCAAATCCACTATTTATCTTCTTTTCTCTAGGATAAACATAACCAGCTCTCTAATCTGCTCCTCATAGAGCTTGATGGTTTCCAGACCCTTCACCACTTTGGTGACCCTCCTTTGGACATGATCTAATTTGTCACACACCTTTTTGAATTGTGGGGCCTAGAACTGGACACAGGATTATTCCAAGTGAGGCCTGACCAAAGCAGAATAGAGTGGCACTATTACTTCCCTTGACGTACAAACTATTCTTGCAATGATGCACCCTAGAATCACATTGGCCTTTTTAGTTGCCTCATCACACCGTTGGCCCATGTTCAACTTGCGGTCTACTTGGAATCCTAGAGCCCTTTCTAGCATAATTTAATTGTGATAGCAACATCCTGTAGAATATTTGAATCTGTAGTTCAGTGAGGCACTATTGCTCTCCAGTTTCTAAGGATTCTAAATACTCCATCCTAAACTGCCTATTCTAGGATTTTGTGGAAAGAAGCCATTGAGGTAAATGCTTTTCACACCCAAATGGTACTCAGCAAATCTCTGAACAAGTTTCCTACTTTTTTTGGTGCCTCTTCCATCCTTTTAAAGCTCTGGAGAGTCTTCTTGGGGGAAAGACCTCTCTTTGGCCTGCAGTGGCTTAGAGAGGGCCCAACAGTGGTAAAATGGCCTCCACTTCCAAAAAGAGATGCTGTGGGATGCTGAGGGGCAAACTATTATTTCATTCCGCCCCCTCCTCCCTAGGTAATACAATGTGGGGTTGCCCCTGAGATCAACTCCAAACCCCATCAGTAGTCCATGCCTGTCTTATAAATGTTTTAAAGCTGTTTTAAGGCTGCTCCCTGGT
>NW_024830942.1:0-1388 GCF_019175285.1 Sceloporus undulatus
GGTATGCTATTTAAATGCTGCATGGGTCCTAAGAGTCTGGAGGTCGCACCAAAGCCATGCTCCATTCCTAAGCACTGGAGTGCAGCTTTGGTGCAGCTTCCGGATTCTTAGGATGCATGGATCATTTAAACAGCATACCTCCAAAGAGACCCGAAGCAGCTTTATTTTGGCAGTCTGTAACAGGCCTTTGTTTTAAAATAAAATTTAAATAGTTTTAACTCAGTTGTTATTTAATCTTAATTCTGTTTGTATTTAATATATGTTTTATTGATTTGTTTTTTAAGGAGGGGGAGCTTTTTGTAAACTGTCTTGAGTCCCAGTCTGGAGAAAGCAGGATTATATGTAAAGTGGTGGATGGATGATCCTTGCAGACTCATTAACAATAACTGGGTGCATGGTGTGTGAAGAGGTACGAGAGTTATAAAGCAAATAACTGGCTGGGTCAGCTTTTACATTTAAGGGAACTCTACTGCAGCAAATAGTATGTATGCTCCCCCCATAATTGTGTGAATACATCTGTGAATCATAGATTTTAAAAGTTACATCATGTGACTTTTGTGTGCAGCAGCTCTGGAGCAGAGCACATTTCTATCATATGTGCAAGCAAATTCATTTCTTCTTTTGCTCTTGCAGGACATTTTTTTCTTACAAGAATTATTTTTCTACTCACCAAGGATTTGCCACACATCCCCTGACCTGACTGTCCCAAGACGTGCTAGAGTACAATTCCCATCATCCCCAGCCAGCATGGCTGTTAACTAGACTGTCTGGGGTGAGATAGGAGGGTTAATCTGAAATATCCTAGGGGGTGCCTGATAATATATCTGGAGGCTGCTGAAAGGTGTAATTGTTAAGCACTATTTGCTGGCTTAACTCTTCCTGTTTGAACAATGATTGCATGTGCTCAGTGCAGTAAACCATTGATTATATGTTCAGGGACTGCAGGTGGGTGATGAGTAGAACATTTGTTGATTCTGGCTTCCAGTGCTGCATTATAGGGCAAAGGCAATGAATGCAGGTGCTGTGGGCTATATTTCAGAGGGAGGAACAGGCAAAACCACTTCTGAGTATTCCTTGCCTAAGAAACGCTGTAAAATTCATGGAGTTGCCATAAGTTGACAGGTGAATTGAAGGCATGCATGCATGCGCGCATGCGCACACACACTTGCCAGTGTAGAGTTATACTTTGAAAAACAAGTTTGCTTCCTCTCTCACTCTCTCTTCCCTGCTTCAATTGCTTTCTTTCTCACTCACTCATACACATTAACACACATTCAACATACATAATTCATTCTGCTTGGTTCTATTGTTTGCTTCTGTTTGTCTGTTTTTCTTTCATTATTTTTTACTGATTTCTTTTTAATTCTAAACATTTTTCTTTAAAAGAA
>NW_024830943.1:0-1388 GCF_019175285.1 Sceloporus undulatus
ATTAATCTTTAAAGGACCACGATTATCTTACGCCCAGAACAGACAGGCCTTTTGTGAGGCCCTTGTCACGTGCTAGAGTTGCCTTGGGGCGGCGCGCCCACATGCCCTTCAAGCCTAGCACATGACGAGGGCGTAACAATGGAGATGCCCTGTATACATGGGTGCTGCCATTGTTACGTAAGCACTGCGCGGTGTCCACGCGGCATGGCACTTACATAACAAGTGCACCAGTGGCGCACGTCTTACGCCGCCACAGCATAAAAATAACCAGCTTTTGCAGGTTCTTTCTCCGCCGGAGGGAAGCTGCACAGTTTGGCGGCTGCGGCTTCCCTCCGGCGGAAAAAAAGATGCCAGCAGGCCACCCTTTTTGGGTGCTGTGTACCGCACCTTAGTCATTGGTTTTGGTGCAACAGACAAACATAGCTAGCTATACATCCATCCCCATTGCTGTTGGTGTAGTAACTGTTTTACTTTGCCCTTTAATGCTCTCTGGAGTTTTTATTTTGTTTTGTTTTTCAGTGTTTTGAGACCATATCATTGAAAAGTGCCTTGGGGACTTTATACTACTGACTTTTGCTAAAACCATTCACATATCAGAGTCAGAGAGATGCAGAATTTCGTGCCAGATAATTTTCGTTATAATCTGAGTCAATCGGCTGCATTAACTGTCTCTTTTGGACTAAGATCAAAACCCTTTACCATTTCATGTCCAGTAGATCTAATTTCCATACAAAGTGTATGAAGCATACACATGGAGTTTGTGTAGATGTTAGAGGACCTTATTTTTTCGAAGATTTTTGATAGATGGATAGAGTAGATATCACTGCTTTTTGCCAGCATGGCATAGTGGTCTGAGTGTTGGACTATGAAGATTTTCACACCAGCGCTTACCATGGGGTAAGTGCTGGTAAAATGCCAGTAAAACATCAAGGAAGCATGCATGTTTGAAAGCCTGATGTACTTCTGAAACTTCAGGTAATCATCCCCACATCTCTAGTTATCCTTGAATCATTTGCAGAGCAGCAATTTCCCATGAATGCAAAGTTTCTGTTCATAGGAAATTGCTGCTCCATGAATGATTCAAGGATGCTAGAGGTGAGAGGATGATTCCCTGATGTTTCAGAAGCATATCAGGCTTTGACACATGTGTGCTTCCCTGACGTTTTATCAGCACCTACCCCATGGTAAGCACTGGTGTGAAAATCTTCATAGGCCTGTTACAGACTGCCAAAATAAAGCTGCTTGGGGTCTCTTTGGAGGTATGCTGTTTAAGTGATGCATGCATCCTAAGAATCCGGAAGCTGCACCAAAGCTGCGCTCCAGTGCTTAGGAATGGAGTGTGGCTTTGGCGCGACCTCCAGACTCTTAGGACCCATGCAACATTTAAA
>NW_024830944.1:0-1388 GCF_019175285.1 Sceloporus undulatus
GCAGAAAAAGTGGTATACAGTCAGCCCTTCTTATACACGGATTTTTTTATACACGGATTCCAGCATCCACGGTTTGAAAATGTCCCAAAAAAGTATACATTTACCTTGATGTTCCATTTTTTATTAGGGACCCCATTTTGCTCTGTCATTATACTTAATGGGACTTGCGCATACACGGATTTTGTTATACACCGAAGGGGGATCTTGGAACCAAACCCCAGTGGATAACAAGGGTCCACTGTACAAATAAAGTTTCTATATTATTATTATTATTATTATTATTATTATTAATATTATTATGGCCCCCATTTGTGGAATCGTAGGGTTTGTAGTTTTGGGAGATACTTAGCTTTCCCATCACAGAGCTCTGGTGCTGCAACAAACTATAAATTCCACTGTATGGAGCCAAGACAATTTAACGTGGTGCCAAACTGGGTTAGTTTGCAGTGCGGATGCATGGGCTCCCTCTTCTGGAGGGTCTTACCTGCTGGGCCAGTTCCTTGTGGGCAGGACCACCAGCCCCCGGACGTGGCAGACAACTCGGTCCAAAAGAGCCTGGCAAGAGAAAATAGGAATTAATCATAGCCCTTACTTCTTCCATTATTAACTAAACCTAACCATAGAGGCTGAGCCTCCTTCCGGTCTCTCACTTGGACCTCTGTGAAGATGAGGGTCTTCCCGCAGCCGGTGGTGGCCGAGACACAGACGTCGCTGGGCTGGTAGCTGCCCCTTCCGGTCAAGAAGACCCTGGACACGCTGGTCAAGATGGCCGGCATCCCCCCCCCCCCCCCAGCTTGGACTGCAGAGGGAAGAAGAACCCGCAGGGGAGAAATCAATCAATCAACTTATCCCAGCCCAAAAGTCCCCTGACATGCCGTTAAAACAGTGGTTCCCAAACTTAGATCCTCCAGGTATTTTAGACTTCAGTTCCCATAAGTCCCAGCCAATCTGGCCAATGGGAATGCTGGGAGATGAAATCCAAAACATCTGGAAGCTTGGGAACCACTGCGTTAAAAGGTTCTCCTCCGAACCCCACTTGCAATAAAGAAAGAAAGAAATGTCAGCTTCCTGCTCCAGCCAAAGTCACACACTTCTCTTCTACATCTATTCAGGCACATCTTGGTTAACCAAGAAGATCCTTTTTACAAAGTCAATCCAGCTCCTTTTGATTCTCATCCTTCTGTTGAATTGGAGGTTTTTTTAGCAGCATCAGTGTTCGGATTGGCGAAGGAGGGATGGAGAAATACAAACTTTCAGGGTCAGGTTGCAGCAGTAAATGAATAACGAACGGCTGTGTTAGGAAAGAGCGGGATTCCCACTTTAGCCAATCCTAATCGGTTCTGTTATTACACCTGGAAAGAGGGATACTATCCCATTTGCCTGCAGCT
>NW_024830945.1:0-1387 GCF_019175285.1 Sceloporus undulatus
ACCATGGGTCCCTTTTACTTGCTGCCTATGCAAGTTTTTTTGCCTCCCACTGTTGGGTCCTTGCACTATTTGTCTTTTTTCCTCTGTGTCAATTTGACTATTTTCTCCAGCCCTTTTGCCTTCCTTAATATTGTCTCCCCCTCGGAACTCGGTTTAAACCCTCCTGATCAAGTTCTTGAGACTGTTGGCAAAAACATTTCTTCCAACTGGCATGAGATGCAAGTCCTTCCTCATGGAACCGCAGCACATGATCAAAGAATCCAAATCCTTCTCGGCGGCACCATCTGCGGAGCCAGTTGTTCACATCCGCTATTTTCCTCTCCCTTCCTGGACCCTTCGACTGGCAGAAGAGATGAGATGATAACTTGTGCATCCATTCCTTTCAGCTTCCTACCAAGCGCCTCATAATCCCTTCTGATGTTGTGAAGGCTGTGTCTTGCAGTATCATTGGTTCCCACGTGGACCAAAAGGAAGGGGTATTGGTCAGTAGGCTTGACCAGTCTTGTCAGCCTGTCTGTCACATCACAGATCTTTGCCCCGGGGAGACAACACACCTCTCAAGACATCTTGTCAGGCCTACAAATCACTGCTTCTGTACTCCTCCGCAAGGAGTCCCCCACTACGACCACCGCCTCCTCCGAGGCTTAGCAGCAACTGTTCCCTCAGGTGGAACTCTCAGGCTCCCCTGCTCTGTCTCTGAACTCAGTCCATGCTGCTCTTCCTCATCCTCCTTGATAAGGGAAAGCGCTTCAAATCGATTCTATAGCGGCAAGCTCCCAGAACAATCCCTTCATGGCCTACTTCTCTGTGTGATATCCCTCCAGTTCTCTGCCTCCTGTGTATGTGAAGTGACCTCCTCCGACCCAGCAATTTCCTCTGCGTGGTACTCATCCAAGATCATTAGTTCCGTTGTGTCCAGGAAATCTCTTGCTCTCTGATATGCTGAGTAGCTATTCTAGACTCCAACTGCTGTACTTTCTCCTCCGAGAGTGCTACCAACTTGCACTTAGTGCATGTGAAGTTCTCCACTTCTGTAGGCAAGAAGACAAACATCCCACAAGTGTTGCATGTGACTGCAGTAGTTCCCTCAGTGTCCATACTGTAAAGTCTTTAGTAATGATTGAAACTGGACTGTCAGCTTCCTTCTCAGAAATCCTCTGGTAAACACCAACGTTGAGGCCCTGATGACCTGTCCTTTTCACCAGTTTCTGGCAATGAGCTCAATCTACTGGGAATATAACTTTATAGGAATGTCCCGGGTGCTAGCTTGTACTTAAGGGTAAGGTTCTGACTCAAGGTTTGCTTCTCACCTGCTGCCTCTGCTGTATATTTCGTTTGTTAAAAAAAATGCGTGCCGTTAGGTGTGTGGCTCTGGGAGGAGTTGTAT
>NW_024830946.1:0-1387 GCF_019175285.1 Sceloporus undulatus
TTTTTAAAGTAGGTTGTGCATCTTCAAACTGCTCCAATGCAAGAGACTTTGCAGACACAATAGATGCAGAAAAGAAAGATTGCTTTGCTGCATTTATTGCCACTCAATAGGCTTTAAGTGAAGTCCTATGAAATGTCTTGTCAGATAGGAACCGAGTCTTTCGCCAGCTGTGTTTTACTCATTGTATAGCAGCACCCTGGTATCAAGAAGATATGGTCAGTTCCTAGGACTGAAACGTAATTGTTCTCATGAAGAGGAATTTAAGGTGGAATCTGACTTACTGTCCAAACAACTAAGAGAAAGGGGCTATCCATAACATATGATATCCAAAGAGTTGGTAAAAGTGGCAGGCAAATCTAGACTGGAACTGCTACAAAAACAACAAAGACCTCAAACTAATTGCCATACTGTTCTCTGACGTTTAATCATATCACTAAAGATATACAGAAGGTCATACACAAACACTGGTATTTGTTAGAAATTATTCCAGGATGTAAACAAAAACCAATGATCTCATTCAAAAGAACAAAAAACATCAGGGACTTAATAATGCATGCTGAATGCAAAGCCTTCAAACAAATTGTTGAGAAGACTATGACGGGTCTATCTAAACCAGTAGGACACCATCCGTGTAATCATTGCACATATTGCACCAACACAACTGAAATTTATAAATTGTATTGACCAGCGATATAAACTATCCCACTTTAGCACATGTAATACTAGTCATGTGATCTATGCTATGTAAGAAAGATGTGGGAAGGACTACAAGACCCATAAAAGGAGGAGTAGGAGAACATCTCTCCAATCTAAAGAACAGAAGGGTGGGAGCTCCCTTAGCTGGTCATTTTGTAGCAATGCAGCATTCTACAGCAGATTTCTAATTCTGGGCAATAGAAAGAATTTATAATAACAATATATATATTTTTAAAAAAGAGGTTGAATGGATTCTAAAATAGAAATCCCTGGTACCTAAATGAAGATTTGGACCTCCAATCTTTAAATTTGAATTCAACAGAGAAAGATTAGAACATATGTGTGTGTATATGTACTGTACATATGTGTGTGTGTGTATCATTGAAATATAATGACATGAATGCGCTGAGTAACCACCTGGAGAGATTGCATCAGATATCCTTGTGTCTCATTCCAAGACATATATGCCTTTTTATTATGGTTATGGTTATAAAAAGGTTATGTCTTTTTAAGGTCTATCTGGAATATGTATATAAAAAGAAATGCTGCATATTCTGTTCCCTTTAATCTCTATAGACCTGTAGTTTGGAGAGTGTTTACAAAGCCATTGATTTCTTTTGAAGGATATATATAATTTTGATATGAATAATATGAGTATTTTTATGTTGTAGTTCATTGAGTGTTACCTTGT
>NW_024830947.1:0-1387 GCF_019175285.1 Sceloporus undulatus
TTGGAGGTATGGTGTTTCAGTGATGCATGTGTCCTAAGAGTCTGGAAGCTGCACCAAAGCTGCACTCCTGTAGCGTGGCTTTGGTGCGGCTTCCGGACTCTTAGGACGCATGCATCATTGAAACACCATACCTCCAAAGTGACCTGAAGCAGCTTTATTTTGGCCTGTCTGTATCAGGCCTAAGTTACTCTCAGAATGGTTCCCTGCTAAATTCTTCTGGTGTCCACTTGCTCTGTCATTTTACTAGGAGTCCTAGCTTGAATTATAGTAGCAGAAAGAGAAAAGGGTCCAAATGGGAATGGGGCAACAAATTTGCAAGAACTCAAAAAAGTATTGAAGATATGCCTTCTCTTATAGCTGAGACAAATGACCATACCTCTCCCACCCCCAGAATAGGCACATACCTTTTATTTATTTTGTTTTGTTGTTTTTCACGCTCCCTTGAAGCCAACATTGTCTTTCTCTGCTCCTCCTCTGGCAGCATTTTATCTTCACACTTACAATGCAATTCCAACTAATCAGGGATCACATCATGAATGAACTAGCCCATTAAATCAGCTGCATAACAGCATGAATACAGGCAAAAGCTCCCAGCCTGTTTACAGTGGGCCTCCTGAGACCCTGCATGGGCCCATTCACAACCCATTCATAGGAATCTGAAGTTGGAAGAGATGTGTCATTTGAACCATGTTTTTGAGGCACCCCAAAATTGTGGGAACCATATGGCTAAATCAGTGGGTGGGAATCATGGCAACATCTAGATGTGATTGGACTTCAACTCCCAACAGCCTTAACTAGCATAGGCCCGTTACAAATGGGCATAAAGTACGGACTGGGTCCGTATTAGGATTGGAAAGGGGTGTCACTTCCAGATGCCCCTAACCCTAATACGGACCGAGTCCGTACAAAATGATGCCGCCCGTTCCACATGGGGACCGCCATGTTTATGTAGCGGACGCGCTGCGTCCGCACGTCACACAGCACATATAACACTGCAAGTGCACCATTGGCACCTCGCAGCATCATATCCGCGCCGCAAAGAGAAGCGCCATTTCGGCGCTTCTTATTTGCAGTGTGGAGGAGCCTTGCAGTTTGGACACTGGGGCTCCTCCGTGCTGCAAATGAAGGCGGCGGCAGACCGCCCCTTCTGGTTGGTCTGTAACGCGCCATAGTCTATAGTGAATAATGCTTGGAGTTGCAGTCCTGCTTGACATTTGGAAGAGTTCCTAATTTCCATGCAATAACTTGAAAAGATTGACACTAAATCACGTAGCTTTGTTCCCAGAGGCCTTCTGGAAGAGGGAGGATGGGAGATAGTTTCCTCTATGGGCTGCTGATTGCTACTCCATCAGTACTTAAATCAGTATGAGCACTATTGTGTTAAAAT
>NW_024830948.1:0-1387 GCF_019175285.1 Sceloporus undulatus
CATTGAGGATGCAGCAAGCTTGCTTTCTGCTGCTACAGAGAAAAAGAGACACCACAATGGATGCAAGACACAGAGACAGAGATTCCACCTAAACATTAGGAGAAACTAAGAGCTCTACGACAGTGGAATATACTCCCTTAGAGTTTGGTGGAGTCCTCTTCTTTGGAGGTCTTTAAACAGAGGCTGGATGGTGCTTGGAATGTGTATTCCTGCATGGCAGAAGAGGGTTGAACTGGATGGCCCTTGTGGTCTATTCCAACTCTGTGATTCTATAATGCTAGTGGATTCTGGTTCCTTACCCACAGAGGCCACATTCTCGTAATTCTCCATCATCACATCCTTGTACATGAGTCTCTGCTTCTTCGTCAGCAGTTTCCATTCATCCTCAGTGAAATATATCGCCACATCCACAAAGTTCACCTGCAACAGAAAATAGCTCTCAGAGTGACTAAGCAAAAGGGGAGAAAAGCACATGGTGCATCCCAAATATTATTTCATCACTTTATAATTCAGTCCAGGAAATAAACATTAAATTCTGTTTGCAAGAAAAAAGCTACTGCCTTTGACATCCAGTTTGTCTCAAATCTTTTCAATATAATATACCATATAATAAACAATATAATTTAGGCCATGGCTGGGATATTGATGATGGATTAGGATACTGACTATCCCAACACATACAGTACATTTAGCCACCAAAGAATTATGGTGCATTTAGACATTTCTTGCCACATTTGAGAGGCAAACATCATTTTTAATCACAGTTCTGGGGAGCACTCTGGGCTTGAGGGCCACTGGGCCCACCCCATATTTAGATCCAGAGATGTTCTCCCATAGCCCCCAGCATTTCACAGATTGGAAAGCAAGACACATGTGGACAAGCAACCCAGAAGGCCGAGAAGATGGGCAAAGTTGTTTATGAGGAAGATCACACAAGCTAGGAAGGGCACAGCAGTTTGCTTTTGCTTCAGTTTCCTGGTAAGTACCATTTCCTTCTTCTTTCCTCTCCTCTCCCCACTTTTCCGTTGATGGGCTGCAAACTCACTTGCACTCAGGAACTGAAGTGAGTCGAGAAAGGGGAAAGTGGGAGGAGGAGAGAGCAGCCGGGACATTTTTAAAAGCTCCTGAAAAAGTGGGGTGACAGAGGATTAACCAGGACTGTCTCTGCCAAACTCGGACAGTATATTATTTGCGTCCTTTCATAAATTGGCCCAGAAGTGACACAGATGAAGCTAATAGGAAAGTGACTCACCAAAGAGCTGTTGTACTTCAGCATCCTCTTTCTGTTGGAGTCCAACTGCCTCTGCTTGGCCTCTGTGTCAGCCATCAGGTGGGCAGGGGTCCTGGTGGTCCTGCACTTGGGTCACTTCCAGAAAGAGAGGCCCCA
>NW_024830949.1:0-1387 GCF_019175285.1 Sceloporus undulatus
ATGGTGTTCAATGGCTCTTCTCACACTTCGGTCTATGAATGAGGAGCCAGAGGAAAGGCCAGGGAGGGCCATTGGTGGGGATGGATTTGGCAGAGCCTGAGATGTTGTTCCAGGGAGTCCTTGTCTTTCTTCCTTGGGGCGCCCCTCTTATGCTGACCCCTGGGACAGAGTACTATTTTGGGGGGCAATGGTCCTCCATCCTTGAAGCACGTCCTGCCCAACAGAACAAGATGCTGGGCAGAACGACAAAGTGGAGCCTTTGCCTCCAGATAACAACAGAAAGGATGGACCCTGAAAAGATTACAAAGCTTCTGGAAGAAAAAATTGATAACACTAAGAAATCCTCTGATAGCACAAAGAACTATACAGATTGCTGCTGCTGCCCATGAACCCATACTTTTCGACGCTCTTGCAAGATAGAGTGAGACCAGAGCCTGCCCTGAGGCCTCCACCCACTAGGCCCCACTGCCTGCCCTCCAGCCCCTGCAGAGCGTTCCCCCCAAAACCCTCTCCTGGACCCCTGAGCCAAACCCTCCCTGCCCTTCCAGCCTTGCCTTGCAGGGGACCCTTTGGCCCTTAGGGAGACTTTGGGGTCCTGCTCTCTTCTCATTGGTCCTAAATTTGCATGGCCCCTCCCACATATATACATATACTGTACACACATATGCAGTGGAGCCTTGCTTACGCAGGAGATCCGCTCCAGATATAAGGCAAATCCCACATAAGCTTGAGCCCCATTGGATAGAATGGGGCTTGTGGCGGCATGCTATGTGCGTGTGCTGCAGTCATGTACACCATTCATTTAATGGCAAGGTGGCTTTTACATAAACAGGAAGCCATGTGTGGTGTGTCCAGGTATGGAGCGGGGGCAAGTACACACACACACACACACACACACACACACACACACACACATACATATATATATACACCCATACATACATTATATATACACACATACATACATAAAGCCACTAACCATGTAAGCGTGGGCTTTCTTGGCAATATTTTTCCGGGGGGGGGGGGGTCTTCCATTGCCTGCCTCTGAGGCTGAGATCATGTGCCTCAACCAAGGTCAACCGGTGGGTTTCCATGGCAGAATTAAGGTGTGAACCTACGTCTCCAGAGTCCCACATGCAAGGCTCAAACCACAACTAGGTTGTTGTTGTTGTTATGTGCACCCAGGTCATTTTTGACTGAGGGCGACCCTATCAATGGGTTTTCTTGGCAGGTTTCCTCAGAGAGGGTTTGCCATGGCCATCCTCTGAGGCTGAGAGAGTGTGACATGCCCAGGGTCACCCAGTGGGTTTCCATGGCCGAGCGGGGATTTGAACCCTGTTCCCCAGAGTCATAATCCAATGCTGTGGTGGGGACTTAGAGGCTATAC
>NW_024830950.1:0-1387 GCF_019175285.1 Sceloporus undulatus
GAAGGGAAAGGAGGGAGCAAGGAAGGAAGGAAGAGAAGAAAAGGAAGGAAAAGGGAAGGAAGGAAGGAGGAAGGGAGGGAGGGAAGGAAGGAGGGGAAAAGAAAGGGAGGGAGGGAGGGAAGGCAGGGGAAAAGCAAAGGAGGAGAGAACAGAAGAGGATGCTCCTTTGCCTTTGAGAGAAGCCTTCCCTGCCAAGGGCTCTCTTTAGGACCCAGGGGCTTTCCGGAGCACAAGACTACCCCCGACTTTGGGGAAGATTTTCCATGGCTAAAAAGTAGTCTTGTACGACGGAAAATACGGTAATTGGGTGAAAAGATAGCGGAACTCTATACTGGTGGCCAAGACTAGAACAGGCACTGACTGTGGTACAGATCATGAATTACTCGTAAGACTCAAGAAGAAAACAAAACAAAACAAAAACTAATGATTTTACCAAAATATGATCTAAATAATAACTCAATCGAATTTACTGACAATATAAGAAACAGATTTGCACTACTAAACATAATAGACCAAGAACCAGAGGAACTATGATCTGAAGCCAGGGACATAATAAAAGAAGAATTCAGACAGACACTTCCAATAATCAAAAAGAAAGAGAAAAAAATCATGGATGACAGAAAAAATACTATGAGCAATAAAGAAAAGAAGAGAAGAAAAACAAAAGGAAGATAGAAACAAACTAAGAATTACAAATTACAAAACAGTACAACGGCTTGTGCGTAAAGATAAAGAAAATTACTACAATGACCAATGCAGAGAAATCGAAGACAACAACAACAGATAAGGAAAACAAAACGATGACCAACAGATTGAAAGTGATCAGTACTCATCCCCATACTCAAAAAGGGAGACAGAGACTGCAGCAACTATAGGACCATAGCAATGATGCTCAAAACTCTGCAATATAAACTCCAACCAAACATGGAGAGAGAAATCCCAGAGTCGCCATAGGGTGGTCAAAAGTTGGAAATGATTTGAAGGCACACAAAACCAGTAACAACAACAACAACAACAACAACAACAACAACGCAAACCTATCATGGAGTGTTTTTGGGAAAAATGTTTGTGAGGGAGTTTATTCTTGCCTTCTTCTGAGTCTGAGTCAGTGTGACTTGTCCAGGGCCACCCGGGAGGTTTCAATGGCCAAGCAGGGATTCAAATCCTGGTGTCCAAATGTCCCGGTCCAACACTGAAACCATACATTACACTGGCTCTTTCCTGTAGGCTACAGGGTGCATTTTGTAGTCCAAAATTTGGAAAATGTCAGAGGGAAATTATTTTACTGGACCAGTATCCTTTGAAATGGGCTTTTGTGTTTCACAGAGAGAGGCCTTTCATTTCAATGTACCATCTGCAGTGAGAACTTCCTAATAATTTTCTCCTT
>NW_024830951.1:0-1387 GCF_019175285.1 Sceloporus undulatus
GTTAAGAGAGGAGGGTATTACCCCATGGTTTAGCCCTCATTCATCCCTCCTTATTAGAGATAAAATTAAGAAAGTTTCTGTGAGTAACCGAAGCATGACCCTGCTGCTTATGGCCCTAAATCCATGGAACGATTGTATATTTACTTATAAGAATTAACAAAGAAGAGATTGGAGGGGGTCTACCTTAGGGGAATCACTAGAAGGAGATATTCAGACAAAGGACTGTTGAAACAATATTCCATTAAGCATGTGCAAAAATACTTTGATTGACAGGTGGCATCATATCCTGTGAGACTGCCATAGAGTCCTGAGTCAGAGCCCAAGGCATGATGGAAGCTACATGCAAGGTCCCTTCATGCTGTTTGGCACCAGGAGATGACTCGCAACCAATACAGTATGCAGCTCTCATGCGGATTGGTGTGGATAGGATAGGAGTTGTGTGTACAAGGCATGTTGAAGATGATGGAATTCAGAGAGGAGAGCTTGCAAATATTTGTATTATTTTGCAACTCAAGATAGAGAACCTCAAAGGATTTAGATGAAATCAACTGTGTTTGTGACTTATTTTTAAGTGTGAAAAGTGGTCAGTGCATTGCCAATATCTATACAGTGGTACCTCGGGATACGAAATACCCACGTTACGAAATTTCCGGGATACGAAAAAATCCCATAGGAAATAACTGTTCCGGGTTACGAAGGTTTTTTCGGGTTATGAAAAAAATTTTGGTGCTTTTCGGCGCTATTTCACACGAAATCGCGGCTTTTCCCCATTAGCGCCTATGGGTTTTCGGCTTGCAAAGGCTTTTCGGGTTACGAAAGCGGCAGCGGAACGAATTAATTTCGTAACCCGAGGTACCACTGTATATCTATTTACTTCCGTACTCTGCTATGTTATTGCTCGAAATTCAGAGCCAAGAAGGACTCGAGATTCTATGTGCTAATGATTTTGTCTGAGATATTTGCACCAAGGACCCATTGCATTCAATTTGGTTTCAGCCCCCCCCCCCCCCCCCCCAAAAATTTGAAAAATGATTTAAACGTTTTTGAACACTTAGTTACATGGATTTGTAACTGGTTGACTGGCTGAACCCAATGATGGCTCTTTTTCCTCCTGGAGAGAAGTGATCAGTGGGGTCCCACAGGGTTCTGTCCTGGGCCCAGTGCTATTCAACATTTTTATCAATGACCTGGATGACAGGATTGAGGGTATACTTATCAAATTTGCAGATGACATCAAATTAGGAGGAGTAGCTCATACCTCTGAGGAATGGATCAAATTTCAGTATGACCTGAATAGACAAAGCTGGGCCAAAGCTAAAAAAATGAATTTCAACATAGGGAAATGTAAGGTACTGTACTCAGGCCGGAAAAATAAATGCACAGATAT
>NW_024830952.1:0-1387 GCF_019175285.1 Sceloporus undulatus
TAAATGATGCATGGGTCCTAAGAGTCCGGAAGCTGCACCAAAGCTTCCCTCCAGTGCTTAGGAATGGAGTGTGGCTTTGGCGCGACCTCCGGACTCTTAGGACCCATGCATCATTTAAATAGCATACCTCCAAAGAGACCTGAAGCAGCTTTATTTTGGCAGTCTGTAACAGGCCTCTGTTAGGTTTTTCATGTCCATAAGCTTTAGATAAAGCCTAGATAAAGCTTTAGATAGTATTTGGGAGTAATTCAGTACAGCAAGACAGTCTTCCTCAAAGCAAACAGTCTGGTCCCCAAACTGTCCAAAGCAGGTTTTATAGTGGAAAATCTGAAGCCTAATCATTGACATAGAAAGCTGCCTTATTCTGAATCATATCAACTAGTTCATCTAGTTCAGCGCTGTTTACACTGACTGGCAGTTGCTCTCTAGGGCCTCATGCAGGATTATTTTGTAGATCTACCTAGAGATGCTGGGGATTTAACCTGGAACCTTCTGAATGCAAAGCATGTGCTGTATTCTGAGCTACAATGAAGCCATTGATGTGGAGTGGCTTATCTCAGCTATTTTGTTGGATCCAACCAAGCATTACGATCCGCTTTTTGAGGAGATTTGCATGGGTTGAGTTGAAACAGCTACAGCTGTGAAAGATGGTGCTTCACTCAATTGGCTTCCCCAGTGGGTTGCATTCATGTCATTTTGTTGTTTATGATCATTCATGTGCAAATTGGGTCTAGGAAGTCATAGCAAAGCTGGCCCATTTAGAGTTGCAACTCCTTGGGTTTTCTGTAAGACTACCCTGATAGTTCGGTGGATTCTTGAATTATATCTGGATTTTTGAGCCAAGAAGCAGCTAGCTGTTGTCAATGTAATTGCTTCTGCTTTGATTAAAGAAATTCAGCTTTGGACAAATAGCCCTGTTCTCTTCAGGTCTAGGGCAATGGAAATTAGGCTGAATCGAACTGTATTTTTATTCATAGTACTGATTAGCGATAAAGTAGTGGTTAGCATGATGTAGTAGTTTGAGCATTGGGCTATGACTTTGGAGACCAGGGTTTGAATTCCTGCTCAGTTATGGGACCCCATTGGGTGACCCAAGGTTTGAAGCTGGTTTCTTTCAATAAATTATAGTCAAAGCTAACTATTGTTTTCAAGGTATGGAGAAAAGCCTTCTTTCCAGATCTCTTGGTGGTGGCTTTCCCTTGCCAGGCCTGTCCAGGCCACAAGGGAGTTTTCCTTGGCTTGGGAGTATATTATAATGACCAGGCCTGATGAAACAAGATGTTTGTGACCAATGAAAATAGGATTCTTCTCATCTGCATAGATGGTAAATTGAGTCTTCTTAGAATTCTGTATTGATATGCAACAACCATCATATACAACAACCATA
>NW_024830953.1:0-1387 GCF_019175285.1 Sceloporus undulatus
TTAATAATAATAATATTTATTTGTATACCGCCCTGTGGCGAACCAATCCGGGCGGTTGACAACAGTAAATATAACAAGAGTAAAATATAAAATTAAAAACATTATAATCCCTCCCCTCCTTAAGAAAGTATTAAAAAATGACAGATTAAAAAACACAATATCAAAACATACAACATAATTAAAACAAATTAGAAAACCTGGTGTCCCTCTGGAGATCCTCAACCATCACTAAAGATGGGGCCACGAGAGGAAAGAGGGGATCAGGGAGCCCAGGCCGGGATGGTTAATCTGGAAAGGCCTGCCGGAAGAGATCCGTCTTGACAGCTTTTTTAAAGCTGTCTAATGATGTCAACTGACAGATCTCATCAGGCAGGTCGTTCCAGAGTTTGGGGGGCGACAGCAGAGAACGCCCTCTGGGAGGTCGCCGCAAGCCTAGATTTTAGAGGCTGCAGTAAGTTCCTCCCAGAGGACCGGAGAGCGCGGGGAGGATTATACGGGAGGAGGCGGTCCCTGAGATAGCTTGGACCCAAGCCATTTAGGGCTTTAAAGGTAATAACCAACACCTTGTACAGGACCCGGAAGCTAATAGGCAGCCAGTGGAGGGACCTCAGAACCGGAGTAATGTGGTCCCTCCTAGATGAACCAGAAACAAGCCTGGCTGCAATAATTTGTACTAGCTGAAGCTTCCGAACCAAGCACAAGGGTAGCCCCCAGTAGAGTGCATTTCAGAAGTCCAGGCGTGAGGTTACCAGTGCGTGCACAACAGTTTCGAGATCCCTTACTTCCAAAAAAGGGCGCAGCTGGCGTATCAGCCGAAGCTGATAGCAGGCGCTCCTGACCGTCGCATTTACCTGATTTGTCATCAGGAGTGACGAGTCAAGGAGCACCCCCAGACTGCGAACACAGTCACTGGAGGAGAGTGTGACCCCATCCAGGACTGGAGGTTGCAACCCAATTCTTGGTTTCGGGGCCGCTACCGTGAGCACCTCCGTCTTATCTGGATTCAGTTTCAATCTGTTTTTCCTCATCCAGCCCATTACCGCTTGAAGACATTCATTGAGAGAAGAGATGCCATTGGAATTCGAGGCCGACTAACGAGACATGGAGAAATAGATTTGGGTGTCATCAGCGTACTGATAACACCCAGCACCATAACTCCGTATTATCTCACCCAGCGGCTTCATATAGATGTTGAATAACATCGGGGACAAAATAGCCCCCTGAGGAACTCCACAAATGAGGTTCCTCTTACTGGAGCTACAGTCCCCGAGCAGCACCCTCTGGGACCAACCCGAGAGGAAGGACCGGAACCACTTCAAAGCAGTGCCCCCGATACCTAACCCCTCAGGCGGTCCAAGAGGATGCCGTGATCTATAGTATCGAAAGC
>NW_024830954.1:0-611 GCF_019175285.1 Sceloporus undulatus
TAAGATTTGGGAACAAAGACATTTCATAAATGTATCGGTGCGAATTACAGACAGCCAAAATAAAGCTGCTTTGAGTCACTTTGGAGGTATGCTGTTTAAATGATACATGCATCCTAAGAGTCCAGAAGCCGCACCAAAGCCATGTTCAAGTCCTAAGGACTGGAGTGCAGCTTTGGTGCAGCTTCCAGACTCTTAGGATGCATGCATCATTGAAACACCATACCTCCAAAGTGACTCGAGGCAGTTTTATTTTGGCTGTCTGTATAGGGCCTTAAGAACCAATATAATGTGGGCAGTTCTAGAAACTACAAACTACAAATTCCACGATTTCACAGGATGATGCTATAAAAATTAAACTGGAACCAGTGTTGCATGCAATGTAGCTTTCTAGAGCCCTTGCCTCCATTCTCTAGGAAGGGCAATGGGTCCTTACCCACAGAGGACACATTTTCATAGGTTTCCATCATCACCTCGTTGTACAGAAATGTCTGCTTTGGACTCAAGAGTGACCATTCCTCCTCTGTGAAGAACACTGCCACATCTCAAAAGGTAATCTGCAATAGAAAATAGCCTTTGCTGAAAGACAGAGGATTGTAAATAACACCCCCATT
>NW_024830954.1:711-1387 GCF_019175285.1 Sceloporus undulatus
GTAAATAACACCCCCATTGCATCCTAGTCAGTCAAATTCCCAATGGCTCCACCACAAAAAAGGAGGTCTGGACACTAACCTGTCCGGAGGTCTTCTTTCCTCCAGTTTCTTCCACAAAGGAGGAATTGAGGGTCCTTTCTCTTCTCTCCCTTCCTTTGGAAGCATCTTGGTTCTTTCCACACCTGCAGAAAATACAAAGTGATTTTATGTTCACAAATTTATGCAATCTTTCACTGACCACAGAAAATAAAATTCAACAGCTCAAAGGGAAAATCAAACCTGAACCTTCCCTAAAATTCAAAATAAATCCATTGGAAACCAGGATTTAAATTAGTGATGATATTATTATTATTATTATTATTATTATTATTATTATTATTATTATTACTATTATTATTATTAGTCTCACCTCCAAAGCCTCAGAGAGAGGATCTTGTGAATGCTGGAAAACTAAGACAGTTCATTGGGCCTTTCGGAGCATAGAGACCAGCATCCTTAGCTGGCATGAGGGCGAAGATGGCGTCTGCACAGCGCACTCCCTCACTTTTCTGGCATGCCGGTGTGACGCTGTACAATGCACATAGCAGGTGACATCATGGCGTTCCTCTGGCGCTACATCCAGATGACGCAGTGCCAAAGGAGTGCAGAAAAGCCACACCGTTCGTGGATATGGCAC
>NW_024830955.1:0-1387 GCF_019175285.1 Sceloporus undulatus
ACATGCGCTCATTCAATTGAATGGGACGCGCCACCCCTTCTGCCCCATGCACGGCCCGTGGCTTGAGCACATAAGCTCAAGTCCGCGTAAAGCGCGCCCCCGTATGACGCGGGCACGCTGTACAGACAGAGCCTGAGTTATCTGAAATGTTTGGGATAAGAACTGTTTTGGATTTCAGATTTTTTTTTTTTGCCAGATTTTGGAATATTTGTATAGATATCTTGGAGATGGGGCCCAAGTCTAACCATGAAATTCATTTATGTTTCATGTACACCTTATACACATAGCCTGAAGGTAATTTCATACATAATATTTTTAATAATTGTGTGAATGAAACCAAGTTGGTGTACACTGAACCATCAGAAAGCACAGGTGTCACTATTTCAGTTTCCTGTGTGAACAATTTTGGAATTGAAGTAGTTTGGGATTCAGAATTCTGGATAAGGGAACTTCCTGACAGTAAGGGCTGTTCGACAGTGGAATGCACTCCCTCGGAGGGTGATAGAGTCTCCTTCCTTGGAGGTCTTTAAACAGAGGCTGGATGGCTATCTGTCAGGGATGCTTTGATTTGCATTTCCTGCATGGCAGGGGGTTGGACTGGATGGCCCTAGTGGTCTCTTCCAGCTCTACGATTCTATGATTCTATGATTCTATTATTCTACTCAATGGTAGGTTGAAGGCAGAAACAGTAAAATACACTGGAACCACTTAGACTTCCAGTTTTTGGGAAAGATGGGGTGTAAAATAAAGATGGCAGTGATGGTGATGGCGATGAGGATACTTTACACATCGATTTGTATATTATAATATGTTATAAACAGAATTGTATTTCTTTAGTCACTAGTTTATATGTACTGTATATTGAAAATATTTTTACTTCCCTTTTTTATGAGACTCATTCTCCAAAATCCCCAATAAACAAAATATAAACAAACATCAAAGAATAATTAATTAAAATTCTATGGTAGTCTTCTTAGCTCTAGGAATGAGATCAAGATGAACTGTAAACATGTCACAAATAGTACTCAGAATGGTTGTATTTAGATATATTTCAATCAGTATCTCATTAATCTTTATAATATAGCAACATATGGGCACAGTCCATGCCATTTAAAAGCATTTGTAGGTTTCGTTGGTTTAACAACAGAGGCCTGAAACAGACTGGCCAAATAAAGCGCCTTTTGGGTACTTTGTGGGTGTGGCGTTTAAACGATGAATGCCCCAATTGGCCAGAAGCTGCTCTGAGGCCGCCAAAGATGGGTTGATCCTGTCTGCAAAAAGAGAAGCAAAAAGCTGCTCCTGCCGGTGGCCCATTCAGGACTGCAGCAGTGTCTGGCCTTGGGACCACAGCATATGGTCACCACGGTCCCATTGGTGCAGGAGTAGC
>NW_024830956.1:0-1387 GCF_019175285.1 Sceloporus undulatus
GAGTTGGCCCTCCAGGTTTGCAGCTTTGACTTTTGCGGCTTTGATTATTTGAGGTTTCGGTTGATATGTTCTCTCTAGGAATCTCTGGCACAACTCTGCCAGAAGTTGGCCATAGGTTTTTCCCCTGCTTCTGGTGTTCTCTTTGCTGTTTTTCACCACTGTTTTGTTGAGTCACTGTTGTACTCTCTTTTGTATTTCCAGCAAATTCTAGTCCATACAGAGAATTGTGGTCAGTGGGTGACAGCGAATTAATGACTGTATTCTCAGAATAGTAATAAATGGTAGACGGAGAGTGATTTTCCACCCCCATCCCCTGGTGCTTCCTTTTAAAGTATTGGGTGGGATATGGCTGTTCGTGTGTCAGTCATCTGCTGGACATTGCATCAAAATTGCATCAAAAACAATGAATGAGGGGGTAACATCAGAATCATTGGTACTTTAATAATATGTCATCAGTGGTCATAAATGATTTCAGTCTAAAGCTTGTGACATCTTCAGTACCCTATTTAAAAATACCTGTAACCTCTTTGTTTACGTATTTTCTTACTGTCCATGTGGGCTAATCTGATGCTGAAAAAAGGGTGTCCCTTCTTCACCTCCAAATCATGGATCTCCTGTTCTACAGTTATAGGTCCTGGTATGTGTTTTTACCATATTGCAAGAAAGGTGCTCTAATGCACTGACAGTGTTCATGCTTTGCATGGAGGAGGTTCTGTGTTCAGTTTTTGTGTAGGATCTTATGTAGAAAGGAAGCTAAGGAAGATCTATCCCTGTCCCTGAAAAGTCACTCAGAGCTTTCCCCAATCTTCTAGGTATTTTGAACAGTAACTTGTGTATATCATTCCACTTTAGGAACTGATAGGGATTTATAGTCCAAAAATGCCAGGAGAATATCACCCGAGGGAAGTCTGTTACTGATATAGCTGACCAGAGATCTCCATATGAGGCAGTGTATAAAACATTTCTTCTTCTTCCACACTTTGTGACACTGACTACTTGCGGGAGAGCCTCCTCCCATACAATCCATTGCAGACTCAGGTCCTCTGGGAAGAACCTGCTACAAACCATAACCAGACTTTCAGCGGTGACCCAGAGGTCCTTCTCATCAGCTGCTCCCAGGCTCTGGAACGCCCTCCGGATGAGATCCGTCATATTTCCACCTTGAAAGCCTTTAGGAAGGCTATTAAGATGGATCTCTTCTGGCAGGCCGTTCCAGAATAGATTAGCTCTACTGACTTGTCTCCCCCTCCCCCGGACCCTGACCCTTGCCATCGTTACTCTTATGGAAATTGTTATTGATGTATGTATCGTTCCTGCCCTTCCTTCTCACCTTCAGAAAACGATCCAATTCTTGCCTGAAAAACCTTTTTTATTGTATTGTGTTTGG
>NW_024830957.1:0-1387 GCF_019175285.1 Sceloporus undulatus
TACCAAAGGCCCTGATGGACTTTTGAGACCACAAGGCAAGTCCAAAACCTTGAGTGGTACCACTCTAATGCATATACTAGATGGCCTTTATGCAGCCCCCACTCCATCCTCAGAGCCGAGAACCATAAGAAGATGCTGGGAAGCCCCTTACCTCTAAGCTGTAGGTCGGGCCATCATCATTGATAGTGCTGGGTTCCTGCTCAGGCCCATTCTTGAGCAGAGAGCTCCTTGGCTCTTTTGCTTCTCTCCTTGTTATTGCTACCTCGGCCTCCTTTCTTTCTCTCAACAAATAAGTAGTGATGAAAGAAAGCAGTAGCTGCTGCCATGTGTTTCTATGGCCTGATGCATAGGGCAAGAAGACTGAGGGGCTGAACCCCCTTGTGGAGAAAGGACTCCATTGGTTTGACCTAAGAGCTTCCAGAAATTGCCATAGCCTGCCATTTGCAAAGCCAGGGCCACAGGTTGCCCACCTTTGATGTAACTCTTCTTGATATATTTTTATATCTTTTGTGCTATTGTGTATATTTGGTGAGTTGTAGAGAACAGCTGAAGTCTGAATCTATTCAATTACAATTGGTCCTCTGTATCCACAGGTTCTTTATCCACAGATTCAAGCATCTATGGCTTGAAAAATTTTTTTAAATATATATATAAATGCCCAAAAGCAAGCCTTGATTTTGGCATTATATATAAGGGACACCATTTTACTAGTCATTGTATTTAATGGGACTTGAACATCCACGAATGTTGTTATCCACTGGGGGGGGGGTCCTGGAACCAAATCCCAGCGGATACTAAGGGCCCACTATACAAAATAAGTTTGTTTCAGTGGCTTTCCCAAAATACTTTGAGAGGGATCTGGGGGGAAAGGCCCTTTTTCCTCTATGGAGAAGTAATATTCAAATTTTTGAGGCCTCAAGAGACAACATATGGGAAATAGTACTCAAAGGTCCTTATAATCTTAGTCAGTTACCCTGTGTTCAGTCTCTCTTTTTGGGGTATCCACAGGGATTTAGCTCTTGGCTGCTCAAGTGTGATCTAGCAAGACAAGGCTAAGCTTTCTTTTCTAAACAGCTTGGGCTGTTTAAAGTTGGAGAAATAAAGCCACTGTCCTCACTTAGAGGCCTTGAGATGTCTTTGATTCTCCCACCCCAGCTGAATTTCTAGGCCACATATAGAAAAGTGGTGATAAATGGTAAAGTATTACCTCCATTCAAAATCTTCGTTCAGTGCTGTGTTTTTTGTCCATCTTCTATTTGGTTCCTTTGACAACTTTGTTTTCCCCATTCATTCCAGGGAGGAAAAAAAGGATTGAAAATCATATTAGATAACAAATGAAGGTCTGAAGATCCTTGCTCAACAATTTTTCATACATATTTGTAGTACT
>NW_024830958.1:0-1387 GCF_019175285.1 Sceloporus undulatus
ACAACGTTTGTGTATACACTTAATCATCAGAAAGCAAAGGTGTCACTGTCTCAGACTTTGGAGTATTCTGGATTTTGGCGTTCTG
This sequence comes from Sceloporus undulatus, assembly GCF_019175285.1. Lineage (NCBI taxonomy): Eukaryota > Metazoa > Chordata > Lepidosauria > Squamata > Phrynosomatidae > Sceloporus > Sceloporus undulatus. The sequence goes on from NW_024830958.1 coordinate 86, forward strand.
GATATGGGATATTCAACTTGTAATGATGGCGCCTCCAGTTATCAAAGGCATCATACCACTCCATAGCAGCGGTCAGGAAACATGAATGGACTGGTGCTAATTCATGCATGTTCTTCTTATGGGGGGGTTCCAAAAGCATTTAGTGGGCTATTGTAGAAAACAAGATACTGGATTAATAAAGCTTTGGTCTAATCCAGTGTATCTCTTCTTATGAGGCAGTTTAAAGACTAGTATTTTTCCTGGGACTTGTAAGAGTCTAGTTGTAACTTCATGTGGCACTTCATGTGGTTTACCCGAGTAAATGGAATTTAATCCAAGAAGGCTTCTCCCACAAAAAACTGCTTTAAGTGTTTAAAACATTTTCTTTCTTTGCATTTCCTACCCTTAAGAATAGCCCCTGGTTTTGCTTGTTTCTGAAAAAAATCTGGACATTTAGTAGAAAAGTCTCTGGGTCTCTAGAAGTTGAGATTTCTGCATGCTGGTGACAGATAAGTCCTGACATCAATACAAACAGCAATAAAGACTTATACACAGACACATGTGTTCTAAGTAATGTCCCTCCTGCATCGCTTTTCATAATGTCCTGTTCAGCCACAATGAGCACAACTACATTAATACTGAGATCAAACATTTGGATTTTTTAAAAAACAGAATTGGTTGTGGTCACTTTACTAACTCTGCTGTTTCTTTAAGCAAGTACGGGACAAAAAGAAATTACAATTTTAACCACAATAAAGTCGGTAGATGCCAAAAAGAACATGCTGAACAGCAGGGTTTTTTTTACAAGGGTTGGGTGTGGAAGGAATATTGCTTAAACAATGATGCTTAGTATAAGAAGAATGGTATTAAAAGCACACAAAGAGAAGGATATTAAAAGCACACATGGCCTTATTTCATCTGTAATGTGTTGCAGAATGTGCTGCTTGAACATTAGTTTTTCATTTCCCTCTGTGTTACAGGACAGTGTCAAAAGCATGTTTTAAGATGTCCTTCTAATTTGGAGTCAGTTGTGAAATTCAACTCAATGGTTCCCAAGGCAAATGAATGTACCTTGAGTATGTCCCCTGCCCAAAATCCATAGCAGATGCAGGAATTCCATACCCTCTGATTGTCTCAATTTGGCAGGGATAGTCCCTAGGTTCTTCTATCATTTTTCTTTAGCTGCTTTTAAAATACCACGCTTTCTCTCCTCCTCATCCCTTCCCCTATTTTTCTTAGCTAACTTCAACACCTGCAAACCTGAGTTCAAAGTGCAAAAGCAGTTTGTACTCAGTTAACTCAGCAGCGGGGAAGAGGAGAGGA
>NW_024830959.1:0-1387 GCF_019175285.1 Sceloporus undulatus
CAGCACGTTGCCATGGCAATCACTCTATAACAGCCTAGTATGATAAACTACTCAAGTTGCAGTGAGTGGCTATTGCTGAACGAAAGGGGTGGCCTTTTCATTGGTGCTTTCTTTCCTCACACTGACTGGTGCTCTGTCCAATCACAGACAGGAGCGCAAGGGACTCAGGCAGGGTAGGCATTTCAATAAGAAACGGACCGCCATCACTCTCTTCACAGATCCAAACGGAGCCACTGCCAGGGCCATCCTCTTTTAAAGTGCCTCCTTGATTCACACACCCTAGTCCCATTCTTCCTCCCTCCCTCCCTCTCTCTGTCTCTCAGCCTCCCTGCTCCCAGTGAATTTTTCCCTCTAGTCCTCCTCCCTGCTTTTGATGGAGGGGACGGAGGAGTTTTAAAGTGCCTTGATTCACACACCCTCCCACTCTTCCTCCCCCCCCCCCCGGAAGAGACTTTTATTTTGGCAAAAGCACAAGGGAGGAGGAGTGGAATCCAGACTCCTATGGAAACGAAAGGGAAAGAGCTTGCTTTGTCTTTCCCCCTTTCCCTCTCGGAGCTCCCTGGTTTTAATGGAGAGGAGGAGGGGGGGAGGAAGGAGCTTGAATGCCCCCAGGCGTGAAGGGGGGGCCCAGACCCCCCAAACCCCCCCTCTAGCTACGTCCTTGCATAGGGCATGGTTTCCAGACCCTTCATCATTTTAGTCGCCCTCCTTTGGACACGCTCCAGTTTCTCAATGTCCTTTTTGAATTGTGATGCTCAGAACTGGACACAATATTCTAGGTGGGGCCTGACTAGAGCAGAATATAGTGGCACTATTACTTCCCTTGATCTAGACACTATACTTCTATTGATGCAGCCTAAAATCGTATTGGCCTTGTTAGCTGCCGCATTGCACTGTTGACTCATGTTCAACTTGTGGTCTACTTGGACTCCTAGATCCCTTTCACATGTTGTCTCCTTAAGCCAGGTGTCCCCCATCCTATATCTGTGCATTTCATTTTTTTGCCCTAAGTGCAGTACCTTATATATCTCCCTGTTGAAGTTCATTTTGTTAGCTGTGGCCCAGCGTTCTAGTATATTCAGGTCATTTTGAATTTTGATCCTGTCCTCTGGAGTATTAGCTATTCCTCCTAATTTGGTGTCATCTGCAAATTTGATAAGTATGCTCCCAATTCTGTCATCCAAGTCATTGATAAAGATGTTGAACAGTACTGGCCCCAGGACAGAGCCCTGTGGGACCCCACTGATCACTTCTCTCCAAGATGAAAAGGTGCCATTGTTGAGCACCCTTTGGGTTCGTCGGGTCAACCAATTACAAATCCACCCAGACATTAAAAAAGGCCAGAAGTATCACTTCAGGGGAAATAGTGGAGGGGTTCGGTGCTTCT
>NW_024830960.1:0-1387 GCF_019175285.1 Sceloporus undulatus
TTTGGGGCATAGACTGTGGGAATTGGAGGTGGGGCTAGGCTTGGAAGGGGGTGGAGTTTTAGGTTTGGGGTTTTTAATGTATTCTTTGGGTTAGGGAGATTAGTTCTGATTTAAATGCTGAATTTCTGACTCTGTGGTCTTAATAAAGTTCTTTGTTGTTTCAACACACTGGACTCATTGATGCACAGAAGTTCTGCATTTGCCCAAAACTGACCCTTTCTTCTTTTCTCAGCATTCAGCTCCATTCCCAGTCATAAAAAGAGAGGCAAACACACACACAAACATACATACACACACACACACACACACACACACAGAGACAGACAGAGCTATACGTACAAAGCTGTGTCTTCCCAACCTTTCCGTCCTGAGTCCAGCTCCTCAGCTTGGGCTCCATTCCGGAAGGAAGGAAGGAAGGAAGGGAGTGCTCCTTCCTTATTTCCAAAGGCTGACAATGGAATAAAGGGCGTTGCTATTCCTGTGCATGCTCAGGAGGGGCCTTTGTGGTGAATGTGCACACACATCCCCTGAAGCCGCTGACCTCACAGCCTGCTCTGAGGGAGAGATGTGGAGAAGAGCCCTCATTCGTTCAGAGGATTGGCTGGAGGGTCTTCGGGGGGGGGGTGTTGTAAGAATGAAGGAAGCCCCTCTTCTCCTCCCCAAATAAAGGCAGGGGGCCTGCCAAGTTTCCTCTCCCTCTCTCCTTCCCTGTCCCCTCCTCTGGGGATTCCTTGGGGGCCCAGGTACTTAGGTGTTTTTATGAGAAAAGAGGGCATGGCCATGGAGGGGAGGGGAGGGGGATCCAAAGGTAAAAAGGGCTTTGAGTATCCCCCTCCCTCCTGGAAGGGTAGTGGGGCAGTGGAGAGAGCCTCCCTTCTGAGGCCTCATTTGGGGGAGATTTTTGTGCCAAATAAATAGCATCATTCAGGATAGCATTGGAAACAACATTTTTCATGAGGGAGGAGTTTTCTGTGAGTTCTTGGGGGGAGAGGGCTCTGTTGGGGGGGGGGAGAAGAGCCCAGGTTTAGGCCAAAGCCAAGAGGAAGGAGATGGAGGAACTCAAAGTCCCTTCTGAAGTTAGGGGAACCCCCTCCTAGCAACCTGGGAACTAGGTTTAGAGGTCCCCCCAGATCCAGATTAGGCATCCCCCACACAAATACAGTGGTACCCCGGGTTACGAATTTAATTCGTTCCGCCGCCGCTTTCGTAACCCGAAATGCTTCGTAAGCCGAAAAAGCCATAGGCGCTAATGGGGAAAAGCCGCGATTTCGTGCGAAATAGCGCCGAAAAGCACCAAAAATTTTTTCGTAACCCGAAAAAACCTTCGTAACCCGGAACAGTTTTTTTTCTATTGATTTTTTTCGTAACCCGGAAATTTCGTAAGGCG
>NW_024830961.1:0-823 GCF_019175285.1 Sceloporus undulatus
TGATGAGAGGGAACGGAGGGAAGGCGTAGAGGAGCTCCCCCGTCCAGAGGAAGGCGAATGCGTCTCCGAGGGATCCGTCCAATCGCTTCCTGGAGCAGAACTGGGGACAGTGGCTGTTCCATCTGGTGGCGAAGAGATCGATCCGGGGGGTCCACCACCGGTCGAAGAGGTCGCCAACCATCTCGGGATGGAGCCTCCACTCGTGGCACACCGATGGAGATCTGCTGAGGCGGTCCGCCAACTCGTTGTTCCCTGGGAAGATGAATCGCCTGGAGGAGGACGTGTCTCTGGATGCACCAGTCCCAGATGCGGAGCGTGAGGTCGAGCAGGGTCCTGGATCTGGTACCACCTTGTTTGTTGATGTAATACATCACGGTGGTGTTGTCTGTCCTCAGGAGGACCACCCTTCCTGTGACAGCAAACTCGAACGCCCTCAATGCCTTCTCCACTGCGAGCATCTCCAAAGCGTTGATGTGGAGGAGCTTGTCTTGTGCGGACCACCTGTCTTTGACGACGAGGTCGAGTAGGTGGGCGCCCCATCCCTCCAGGTTGTCAGAGTCAGATGCGCCTGGGGCTGATGGAAAGGCATCCCGGTGCAGACGTTGGAACTATCTAGCCACCATCTGAGGGAAGCGGCCACCGGTCTCGGTACCGTGAGCCACTTTGAAGGAGGGTCCTCCAACGGAGAGAGGACGGAGAGGAACCAGGATTGGAGAGGTCGAAGACGAAGTCTTGCCCAAGGGGTGACGAATGTCGTCGATGCCATGTGGCCCAGGGCGACTTGGACGTCTCTGGCTCTCACCCTTCTGTGGGAGATGCACGG
>NW_024830961.1:923-1387 GCF_019175285.1 Sceloporus undulatus
TGATGAGAGGGAACGGAGGGAAGGCGTAGAGGAGCTCCCCCGTCCAGAGGAAGGCGAATGCGTCTCCGAGGGATCCGTCCAATCGCTTCCTGGAGCAGAACTGGGGACAGTGGCTGTTCCATCTGGTGGCGAAGAGATCGATCCGGGGGGTCCACCACCGGTCGAAGAGGTCGCCAACCATCTCGGGATGGAGCCTCCACTCGTGGCACACCGATGGAGATCTGCTGAGGCGGTCCGCCAACTCGTTGTTCCCTGGGAAGATGAATCGCCTGGAGGAGGACGTGTCTCTGGATGCACCAGTCCCAGATGCGGAGCGTGAGGTCGAGCAGGGTCCTGGATCTGGTACCACCTTGTTTGTTGATGTAATACATCACGGTGGTGTTGTCTGTCCTCAGGAGGACCACCCTTCCTGTGACAGCAAACTCGAACGCCCTCAATGCCTTCTCCACTGCGAGCATCTCCAA
>NW_024830962.1:0-1387 GCF_019175285.1 Sceloporus undulatus
CCATTAAAACTACCTTTTACCCCAGATGAGAACCAGGATTAACCACAGGAAATTCATAGTCACCCCGAATCTCTCACAAGTGAATCTGAGGCTTTCACACCAGTTGAGAGGCAAATGCCCCTTAGCGCTGGTCATTTGGAAGTGCAGTACTGTAAAAGCTGTATCTTTTGAAAAAAACCAGGTCCAGAGAATATGAGCTTGTCCCCAATCAAGATCGGGTCAAGTTCAGGGGAGGGATTTAGGTCAGAGGGAGGTCGGAGAGCGGAACATATTTCCCCTTCATCAGGGCAAAAGAGGAGGAGGAGGAGGATGAAGCTGGGGGAAAGAAGGGGGCCATGAAGGGAAGAATCAGAAGGAGGAGAAGGAGGAGGAAAAGGAAGAAGTCAGGGGAAAGAAGGGTGCCTTGGAGGGCAACATCAGGAGGAGGAGGAGAAGGAAGGAGTCGGAGAAAGAGTCAATTCAGGGCAGGGCAGAGGGAGGGCAGGGAACGGAGCAAGCCTCCACTCTCGCAGACAGCTCTCTCTCTCTCTCTCTCTCTCTCTCTCTCTATTTTTGACAGACTATGTGCATGCATTTTGGTACAGGTAGATACATATATAGATAGAATGTGTGTCTGCTTGTGCTACTTTCCCTTTCATTTTCTTGCTCCCAGCATGGCACTTTGCAATAGGCTTTTTTACTAAATTATTTTTTATATGCGAATGCTACAGTGCGAATGTTACAAATGTTTCTCTTTCAATTTGGCAAACTGATACAGAATGCTTTTGCTACTGTATGTGTCAGTAAGGAATTCTGGAGTGGCTGAGGGAAAGCAAAGGATGCAGAGATGCCATTTGGGGTGAGGAATTAATTATTATTATTAATATTATTATAATAATAAATAAAAGCTTTATTTATATACCGCCCTTCTACAAAATCAGGGCGGTGTACAACATTCTACAATACAACATAATACAGTAATAGACACTATAAAATATACATTCAATTAAAATAACAATAAAACAACTCCAGCCAGCTTGCCATGCTGACGAAGAAAAGAGGGTGGGGTCGTTCGGGGCGCACATCAGGGGTATGCCTGCTTGAATAAAAAAGTCTTCAGCCCCTTTTTAAACTGGGCCAAGGAGGTGGCTGAGCGGTGTATGTGTATGAGGCATTCTGGGGTGGCAAGGAGGGAGGATGCAGAAATGGCATTAGATTGCATTTTGGGGTTGAAAATGGAGGCAGGGGAAGATCCATAATCTGTAGTGACCCAAATACACACACACAACACACACACACACACACACAGACATACAACTGGAGGTTTTTAAATTTGACAGAATATGTGCACACTCCCGCCTGTTTTTTTTAAAGAGAGGGGGGAACACACTTTCGATTGCCCAATGGC
>NW_024830963.1:0-1387 GCF_019175285.1 Sceloporus undulatus
CAGCCCTAAGGACTGGAATGTGGCTTTGGTGTGGCTTCTGGACTCTTAGGACGCATTCATCATTGAAACACCATACCTCCACTGTGACTCGAAGCAGCTTTATTTTGGCTGGCTGTAACAGGCCCATACAGTGGTACCTCGGGATACGAAATACCCAGGTTACGAATTTTTCGGGATACGAAAAAATCCCATAGGGATTTATTGTTTCGGGTTACGAAGGTTTTTTCGGGTTACGAAAAAACTCCAGCGCTGTTTTAAATGGAGCCGCGGCAGAGCCGCTGCTTTTTCCCCATTAGCGCCTATGGCAATTCGGGTTACGAAGGTTTTTCGGGTTACGAAATTAGCCACGGAACGAATTAATTTCGTAACCCGAGGTACCACTGTATATCTTTTAGTTAAATATGCGTCTGACTTTTTTGGCAACTCTATCATTTTGCCATTTCTCCATCACCTGGAAAAATGCCAGATTGGGGCCACAGGGCTGCTGGTGAGGCTGCCCTGGCCCCAATCCAGCGTGAAAAGGAGCATTTACAGACTGTCCCTTTCTGGCTTATCTGTACAGCTCCATATCTGTACTCCCCCCATTTTGACTCCTGAGATATCATTCAATTCTTTTGCTTCTATTTTATGTAATTGTAGATAAATTCGTTCCATTTGTTTCCCATCTTCCTTGGAAGTAGGTAACAGTTCCATTGCAATGGGGCCAAAAGAGACAGCTAAAGCAATTGAGGCCTGTTACAGACTGTCAAAATAAAGCTGCTTTGGGTCTCTTTGGAGGTATGCTGTTTAAATGATGCATGCATCCTAAGAATCTGAAAGCTGCACCAAAGCTGCGCTCCAGTGCTTAGGAATGGAGTCTGGCTTTGGCGCGACCTCCGGACTCGTAGGACCCATGCATCATTTATATAGCATACCTCCAAAGAGACCTAAAGCAGCTTTATTTTGGCAGTCTGTAACAGGCCTGAGTCTCTTTTTTCTCTCTCAGCCCCATTGCTTTGGACTACCCTCACCTGGCCCAAGTGAATCTCCTTTTGTCACACTTCTATGGGGGGAGAAAGGAAAGTGACGGTGGCCAGGAGCCTGCTCCAAGGTACTTGGGAGGGAAGAGAAGGAAGCAGACAGGTTTTGGTTCTAGCAGATGGGTGCAAGAATGTACCTTCTGGGATAAGAGAATTCTAGGCAGTGTGGGGCCAGGAAAAGGTAACCAGAGCCTGGGAGATCTGGTCACTGGCTCTCTAGTTTCACAATCACCCCCAGGAAAAACCAAACCCCTGGAAGGCAGGGACCGCAGCCAGAGGTGGTGAGAAGCAATGGGGGGGTGGGGGGGTGTTGGGGTGAGGTGGGGCGAAGGAACGAGAGGGCCTGGACCTCTGTGGAATTTGAAATT
>NW_024830964.1:0-1387 GCF_019175285.1 Sceloporus undulatus
AAGTAGTCTTGGAAGAATCAGATTATCTAGACCCATTTCAAACTGGCATCAGAATGGGATATGGAGTCAAGATTGCTATGCTCCCTTTAGATGATCTCTGCTTGAGTATCGACAGGGGAAGTGTGACCCTGTTGATGCTTTTGGACCTCTCAGTGGCTTCTGATACTATTGACCATGGCATCCTTCTGGAACGTCTGAGGGAATTGGGGATTGGGGCAATGCATTGCAATGGTTCCGGTCCTATTTCTCAAGCAGATTCCAGATGGAGATGCTTGGGGACAGTTGCTCCTCTAAAAGGAATCTTAAATCCAGCATTCACCAGGGCGCCTTCCTATCCCCAATGCTATTCAACATCTATATCAAACCGCCAAGAGAGTTCATCCAGAGGCGTGGGGTGGGTGCTATCTGTATGCTCATGACATCCAGAGATATCTCAGTGTCAACTAAAGAAGGCATCTCTCCTCTGAATGAATGTATTGAGGCAGTAATGGGCTGGATGAGGAAAAAAAGATTGAAAATGAATCCAGATAAAACGGAGGTGCATGTTTGTTGGAGGCCCTAATCTGGGTATGGAGGTTTGTGAACCGGTCCTGCATGGAGTCCCACTTCCCCTAAAGGACTGTGTTTGTAGTTTGGGGGTCCTCCTGAATCGGTTGCTCCAGATGTCAGCTCAGATAGATGCAATGGCCAAGAGTGCCTGTTATCAGCTTTGGTTGATAGGCCAGCTGTGCACTTTCTTAGAATCTGAAGACCTAAAAACTATGATGCATGCGCTGGTAACCTCACGTCTTGACTTCTGTAATGTGCTCTACATAATATGCTCAACATATCAAGTCCGGAAACTTCAACTAATCCAAAATATGGCTGCCAGATTGGTCACTGGAAGATCTAGAGGTGACCATATCACACCTATACTAACGTCTCTTCACTGGCTGCTCATTAATTTCCAGGGACAGTACAAGGTCTTGGTTATAACCTTTAAAGCCCTTCATGGCTACGGGATCTCCTTTTCCCATACAATCTGCCCCACACATTGAGGGCCTCTAGTAAAAGCTTACTGCAGCCAGCAATAACAAGGCTCCCTGCAGTTACCCAGAGGACCTTCTCTTCTGCCGCTCCCAGTTTATGGAATAGCCTTCGGAAGAGGTCTGATATATCACCCGTCTTGAAGGCTTTAAAAAGGCGATCAAGACGTATATCTTCCAACAGGCCTTTCCAGATTAACATTACAGCAATCTCCAATTAATTTAATAAATTATTCAACAACTGTTCTAACTGCCTCTGCTCTATTTTTAATAATTGTTTTAATAATTGCTTAAGCATTTAATTGTATTTTATTCTGGATGAGAGGAATTGGGAGGGTTTGGGACACAACAATGATAAGTTG
>NW_024830965.1:0-1387 GCF_019175285.1 Sceloporus undulatus
TTTTTTTCTGTTGCCTGCCTGCAAATTGATCACACATGCACACAAGTGATCAGTTCCACCATCAACCCATCATATAATTTCCCCATAAAGGTAAATGGTTGCAAACATGGCATGTAACCAATAATACAGTGGATTTAATAAGAACTTCAACAAAATGGCCAGTCCACCAGGGGGACATGGGGAAGGGGGCATATACAAGGGTCCTCCTGGTTCAAGCTGTGCCAATGTGTCACTGGGTGCACTTATACACTGAACAGGTAGCTGATTGCTTCTGTGATCAAATGGGAAGTTGCACAACTGGTTGCCAGGGGCATTGAGTGGGATGGCAGCTGAGTGGGATGGGGCAGGTGACTGGGTGGCCTCTGGCAACACCTCCATAAATATGTGCACTTGCAAATTAGGTGGAAGAAAAAAATAATGGCAACACTCAGCTTATACCTATGAATGTCCCACTTTGGCCAGTCTATCCTGGCAGAAGAAAGAGGCAGAGCAGACTGCCTGTGAGTGTTTGGTCCATTCTAGAAACTGGTGGTACTGTCAGTGTGTTCGCCTCATGAATTAGGAAACATCGAGGTAAACCAGCTTCCCCCCTTTATCTGCTCAGTGGCCAAGTCTATGAAAGCTCATGCTACAACTACTTTCACATAGGCGCGTTACAGACCGCCCTAAAGCGGGTGGTCTGCCGCCGCCGCCATTAGCTGCGCCGAGAAGCCTCAGCGGCCAGACCGCAAGGCTTCCTGGCGCAGCTAAAAAGGACCGCCGAAATGGCACTCCTTTTTGGCCCCCGGAAGTGGCGCCGCAAGGAGCGAGACACGCACTCGCAGTGTCACTTCCACTGCACCACGTCCAGACGCTGTGAGTCCGAGACGTAAATATGGCAGCGCCTGTGTGGACGGGCGCTGCCATTTACTACGCGCTCCGCGCGTCCTAGGAACAGAGCTGGTTAGGAAGGTGAGACCCTTCCTAACCCTAGCACGCCCCTTCCTAACCCTAGGACGTGCGGAGCGCATAGTAAATGGTGGTGTGTAATGCGCCATAGTTAGTCTTAAAGGTGCTGCAAGATCCCTTTGCATACTGATATTGCAGACTATCCCAGCTATCTCTGGATTCTGCCTAAAAAAATGTCCTTGCAAAATTGTAATTTCACACACTTTAAGATAATTTCCCATACATTGCATGGACATATTGGAAGCTTGTTAATAATTAAAAAATCTTTTACTTTTTTTTTTGGGGGGGGGAATAAAATCCCCCTTCCCAATAAGTATTAGAGTAAATAGTTTCCAGCCTTCATCTGACATGAGGTCTAAACAATACAGGCATCACAAAATAAATCATTTATGAAAAATATTTATTTAAAGAGCTGTAATTTACCTTGCATTTACCATAT
>NW_024830966.1:0-1387 GCF_019175285.1 Sceloporus undulatus
AAAAACCTTTCCCACAATGCTGGCATTTGGATGGCTTCTCTCCAGTGTGGATTCTCTGATGTTTCACTAGGTGTGACTTGAAAGAAAAACATTTCACACAATGCTGACATTTGTGTGGCTTCTGTCTTGTGTGGACTCTCTGATGTATGACTAGGATTGAATTGTAAGCAAATGTTTTCCCACAATGCTGACATTTATGTGACTTCTTTCTTGTGTGGACTCTTTCATGACTGACAAGTTTTTCTGTAAACAAGGAAAATGACACACAAGACAATCTCAGTGTTAAGAGAGGAAGATGTTACCCCAAGATTTAGCCCCACGTTCACCCCTCCCTATTTCAGATTAAATTAATAAAGTTGGTGTGAGAGACCTGAGCATGACCCTGTTCTGGACGTCCCCAAATCCATATAATGATTGCATCCTTACTCATAGGAGCTACCAAAGGAAAGATTGAGGGAATTTTCATGAGGAAATCAGTGGAATCAGAGTCAGGCAGTTGAAAAACATTCCATTAAATATATGTAAAAATACTTTGATTAAAAAGTGGCATCATATCCTGTGGGACTGCCATAGAGTACAGAGTCAGAGCCCAGGCATGATGCAAGCTAACTGCAGAGGTCACTACATGCTGTTTGGCTTGAGGATGTGACTCCCAACCAATAAAGTATAGAGCGCACATGCGGATTGGTGTGGATTGGATTGGAGGTGTGTTTAAAAGAGATGGTGAAGTTGAAGGAACTCGGAGAGGAGAACTTGCAAATATTTGTATTATTTTGCATCTCAAGATAGACAAACTCCAAGTATTTCAATGAAAACAACTGCATTTGTGTCTTATTTTTAAGTGAAAAGTGGCCAGTGCATTGCCAATATCTATATCTGAATATTTGCTTCCGTACTCTGCTATGTTATTCTTGAGCTGCATCTGGGAGTGTCACCCTCAGATTGTGCTGTATATTGGCTTGTGAGCACAATAGGAATTCAGAGCCAAGAAGGACCAAGAGCCAGTGTGCTAATCCTTTTTTTCTGAGATATTTGCACCAAGCACCCATCAAATTCAATTTGGTTTTAAACCATTCCCTCCCCCAGGAATCTTTCTAAAGCGATTTAAATCTTTTTAACACTCGGGTGCGTTTCTGTCGCCGCTGCCATTAGCGGCGGCAGGAAGCCCCAGCGGCCAGACCGCGAGGCTTCTGGTCACAGCGAAAAAGGAGCGCCAAAATGGCGCTACTTTTTGGCCCCCGGAAGAGGTGCTGCGAAGTGCAAGGTGTGCACTCGCAGTGTCACATCCGGTGCGCCACGTCTGGATGCTGTGCGTCCAAGTCGTAAAAATGGCAGCGCCCATGTGGATGAGCGCTGCCATTTAAGACGCGCTCTGCGCGTGTTGGGA
>NW_024830967.1:0-1387 GCF_019175285.1 Sceloporus undulatus
GTCCTTTTTTACAGAAGAACATTTTAGTCATGAGAGAGTCCACACAGGAAAGAAGTTATATAAATGCCAGCATTGTGGGAAATGTTTTTCTTTGAAGTCAAACCTAGTGATACATCAGAGATCTCACACAGAAGTGAAGCCATACAAATGCCAGCATTGTGGGAAAGGTTTTTCTTCGAAGTCATACCTATTGACACACCAGAGAATCCACACAGGAGAGAAGCCATACAAATGCCAGCATTGTGGGAAATGTTTTTCTCGGAAGTCGAACCTAGTGATACATCAGAGAATCCACACAGGAGCAAAGCCCTACAAATGCCAGCATTGTGGACAGTGTTTTGCTCAGAAGTCAAACCTAGTGACACATCAGAGAGTCCACATAGGAGAGAAGCCATTCAAATGCCAGCATTGTGGGAAATGTTTTTCTTTGAAGTCAACCCTAGTGATACATCAGAGAGTCCACACAGGAGAGAAGCCACAAAAATCCCAGAAGTGAACTAACATTATTTTTGTCAAGAATGAATACATAAAATCTATTTTCAATCCAGCAGTGAAAAGGCCCTTATGGTTTTGTTTGTGAGGGTTGTCTATCCATATGTCTGTGGTTTGTTTGTGTATAAGTCTATTTATGTTTTAAAGTTATATTTTGTTAAGTTTAGGTTTTCATTGCTGTTAGTATAGATCATAGTTTATAAATTTGACTGGAGATTGTAGTATAGGTTAGCGAAATAGAGGAGTGGGATTTGTTGTAGCTGGCTCGAATAGTTATGGGAATGCTATTAACAGGAAGGGGGTTAGTTTCTGGGGGTGGCAAAGGGGTCTTGTTACCTGTGGGGCATAGACTGTAGGAACTGGAGATGGGGGCTAGGTTGGGAAGAGGGTGGTGTTTTAGGTTTTGGGGTTTTAATGTATAGTTTGGCTTGGAGTGGGCAGTTCTGGCTTAAACACTGAATTCCTTCTATGTGTTCTCAATAAAATTCTTTGCTGTTTCAACACACTGGACTCTTTGATGCACAGAAGTTCTGCATTTGCACAAAATTGACACTTTCTTCTCTCCTCAGTCCTCAGCTCCATTCCCAGCCATAAGAACAGCAGAAGCAAACTCACACAAACACTGAGAGAGAAAGAGCTATATGTACAAAGCAGAGTCTTCCCAGCCTTTCTCTGCTGAGTACAGCTCCTCAGCTTGGGCTCCATTCCAGAAGGAAGGAAGGAAGGAAGGGCGTACTCCTTCCCTTCTTCCAGAGGCAGACATTATTGTAGAGGCTATAGGTGAGGTGTCCAGTAACTCAGTGAATAAGATCATACTGGATCAATTTGAATCTGTGAGTACTGAGGATGTAGACAAGCTCCTTGGAAGTGTGAAGAAGACAACTTGCCCTCTCAA
>NW_024830968.1:0-1387 GCF_019175285.1 Sceloporus undulatus
GCTGTTCACCGCTATGATCTTTGGAATAGCGGTATATAAATAAAACATATTATTATTATTATTATAATACCAACTCTTAAGAGTGTAAATGCTAAGGGTATGAAGTAGAAGTCTAGGGAATGTTATCAGTCCCTTTCACAGTACCTATGTGCTGCTATTACTATTACTACTACTACTAATAATAATAATAATAGTAATGGGACATCTTGCTTGATGTTCTGTTAAGTAGTGGGAGCCCTTACTGTGCAGTGAGACATCTTATGTAGTGCCCCATTGTGCATCATTGCAGTTCACTAATATGGTTCTGCATCATGTCAGCAATGTAGCTTCAGAATTGTAAAAGTTACACATAACATAATAAAGTTATCCTGCCCATGATGCATGATCTCGGTTAAAGTGCTTTCAGGTATTCATTTTAGATACACTAAATAGTATATACAATACAGTAAATAATTGACATGGAATTGACACTTCTGTGCTAAGCATAGGTAGAGATTTACATTATTAGGAAGAAATTCAGCTTTCGTAACTTTTTACTTCTCTAAAGTAGGGATTCTCCTTGAAGATCATCTGCAGGGTGTCTGTCTTCTGTCCAGAAACTCACAACTGTGTGTCAAACTGTTGGCCAATGAAGAATATGTTGCAACAGACCCTGTACTGGGAATATTGTTGTTATTGTTCTATGCTTTCAAGTCATTTCTGAGTTATAGTGACCTTGTCCTAAGACCTATCATGGGGCAAGATTTATTCAGAAGAGTTTTGCCATTGCCTTCCCCCAAGGCTGAGAGCATGTGACTTGACCATTGCTTCAGAGTAAGGAACTGGCAAAACCACATCTTGCTCAATAAAACTATGAAATTCATATTGCCACCATATGTCAACAGGCAACTTGAAGGCACATGCCGAAACATACATAACTTGTTCCTCTTTCTTACTTTTAAAATGCATCTGAAAATGTTTGTAAGATCCCAATTGTGGTTCATTCATGTTCCTTTCCTAATATCAAAAATATTTTAAAGACCATTAAATAATTTATTTCAAAATTATTTAAACTACTTGCACTGGTTGCTCACTTCCATAAGATTCAATGAGTTTACAGAATGGGTTGGAAAAGGACATGTAAGTTGGGAAATGAAAGAGAAACTACAGTAAAATAACAAACGAAAAATATAAAACAGAAGTAGAGTTAAAAGATAGCAGTAAGGAATAAGAATTTGATAAATGATTGGGAAATAAAGGGGGGGGGGAGCAAAATAACCTCAGTGAAATACCATAGTAATGCGAAATACGTTAATGGGTTTGGAGAGGAAACAACCAAAAACAATAATTATTTTGCCCCGCGCCTTTTGCTCTGACCCTTCCCTTCATTTATTTTACATACATCTTA
>NW_024830969.1:0-1387 GCF_019175285.1 Sceloporus undulatus
AATACTGGCATTTGTTTGGGTTCTCTCCTGTGTGGACTCTCTGATGTGCCAATAGGTATGACTTTGAAGAAACACATTTCCCACAATACTGGCATTTGTTTGGCTGCTCTCCTGTGTGGACTCTCTGATGCATGACTAGGACTGACATGTAAGCAAAAGATTTCCCACAGTGCTGGCATTTATGTGGCTTCTTTCTTATGTGGATTTTCTCGTGACTGACAAATTCTTCTGTAAAGGAGGACAATGATAGACAAAACTGAATCTCAATGGTAAGAGAGGACAGTGTTATCCCACGATTTAGCCCCACGTTCACCCCTCCCTATTTGAGATTCAATGAATAAAGTTGGTGTGAGTGACCTGAGCATGACCCTGTTCTAGATGCCCCCAAATCCATATAATGACTGTATTCTTACTCATAGGAGCTACCAAAGAAGTGATTGAATGGGGAACTGCCATGAGGAAATCAGTGGAAGGAAATAGTCAGGTAGTTAAAAGATATTCCATTAAATATATGTAAAACTATTTTAAAACTATTTTAATTGAAAAGGTGCATCATATCCTGTGAGAGTGCCATAGAGTGTTGAGTCAGAGCACATGGCATGATGCAAGCTAACTGCAGAGGATGCTTCATGCTGTGTGGCACCAGGAGATGATTCACAACCAACACAGTATACAACTCACATGCGGATTGGTGTGGGTTGGTGTTGGGTGTATAAGTGATTGTGAAGTGGATAGAATTCAGAGAGGAGAGTTGGTAAATATTTGTTTTATATTGCAACTCAAGATAAAGAACCTCCACGGACTTGGAGGAAATCATCTGTATGTGAGTTATTTTTAATTGTGGAAAGTGGTTAGTGCATTGCCAATGCCTATATCTGGAGATTTCCTTCTGTACTCTGCATGCATTTTGCTTTTCCCCTAAATAAAACACAAAAACCTATTTGAAATGCCTCTGGAGTTCTGTGTGCTTCTGGGCCTGGTATAGTTGGGATGAATCCCAAGGTCACTGTTGCCTCAATCTTTCCTTTGAGCTAAGTATGAAATTCCCCTAAAAGCATAGCACTTGCGGGTGTCCTCCCCAGACTCCAGCATTTTGAGCGACAAAGGGCCTCTGGAATCAACCACGGAGCTAAGAAAGCTCAGGTTGGAAAAGAAACATTAGAGAAAAAGCAATTTTTGTGTCACCCTTTCCTCTCTTCATAGACATTGTGCATAACTGCTAAATGGAACCCTTAATATGTATGAAAACAAGGCTTGATTTCAAGTTCAGTTCTTAAGTTCAGTGCTCTACATGGGGCGACCTTTGTACCAAGTTCGGAAGCTTCAGTTAGTTCAAAATAAGGCACCAAATTGGTCACTGGAACATCTAGGTCAGACCATATAACAC
>NW_024830970.1:0-1387 GCF_019175285.1 Sceloporus undulatus
CCTTATAGTCAGGAGGCCATGTAAACACACAAACTTGTGTTTCTTTCTTCTTAACTTTCTTCAGTTTGAAATTTTGTTATTGTTAGACTTGCTCTACTCCTCTAACTGGTGAGACATGCCAGGCAGGCACTACTTACCTGGGTTTGGATTGCCTTGGAATGAGGTTACTAGAAGCTGATGACATTTTGTAATACTAGACTTCACTTACCAACATGGGTGGAGGAATAGCTTAATTCTTCTGACAGGAAGCCAAATCTGTTGCTTCACACCAGATCTTCATAGCCTTTCTAGAGTTTACTCCCTTCTTGTGTCTTTCCTAGGGTGGCCCCATGAAAATGAGGACTGGGAATCTGTATCTTTAATGGCTGCCCAGAAGCGGGAATTACATAAGAGTTCACAGTTGCTGAAATTTCCTCTTCATTGTTGTTAATTGCTTTCAGGTCAACCTCAAGCTATGGTGACCCTATGAATGAAAGACCTCCAAGCCACCCTATCCTCAGCCACCCTACTCAGCTCTTTCAGATTCATGACCATTACTTCTCAGAGTCTAATAACCAGGAATGCTGTCTTCTAGCCTTTTCTAGTGAGATCATTCTTCTCACGACTATGGCTGTATCCACGCTGCAGAAATAATCCAGTTTGGCCCCACTTTAACTGCCATGGCTATGGAATTCTGGGAACCATAGTTCTGTGGGACATTTAGCCTTCTCTGCCAGAGAGCTTTGGTGCCAAAACATACTTCAGTCCTCAGAGTTTTATAGCTCTGAACCATAGTAGTTAAAGTGGTATCAAACTGGATTACTTAAGCAGTGTGGATGCAGCCTACACAACTATTAAAAGTGAAAGGATCCCTGTCTGCGGTTTCAGTGTGCCATCCTGTATCATCTCTTACTTGAAAACAATAAGAGATGTCTCCCAAAATACTTCCATTGATTTTTCTACTCACACTTACTGACTTGCCTCGTCCGCATGGGCTGAAACTGGATTATTTCTGCAGTGTGTTTTGGACCTAAGTAGCTGATAAAAAAATACTGGCCCTTGTTTGGATTTATTCAGTTGGCTATTAGCCATCTTGGTTGTTAGCCATGGAAAGTTGCTTGTATTTTCCTAGTCCTCTACATATATTGTTCAGGATAAGTTTCCAAAACAATGAAAACCCATAGAAACACACATGTATATGCACACGTACTTGGGAAAGGCAGCAGTGGAAAGAAAGCAGCTGTTTACTTATGTGTTGATTATTGTTGTCCTATTTTTCCCCTTTAGATCTGGATGTGTATCATTTTTTACAAGGGAGTATGCAAAGCTTCTGCAGGACTGAAGATGGAAAAAATGAAGATGATAAAAATAATGCTGAAACAAAAGATTAACAGCATGGCAAGAGTTG
>NW_024830971.1:0-1387 GCF_019175285.1 Sceloporus undulatus
TGTGTTGTGGTCTATATGTTTTATGTATGTTTGTTATTTGCTTTAATAAAGTATTTTTAATAAAAAAAATTTAAAAAAAGAAACATACATGGAGCCCATCTCTCATTATATCCCATTAGACATATATAAATATACCAAACTCTGAAAAACTTCAAAATCCAAAATACATTTAGTCCTCAGCATTTTGGGTAAGGGAGACTCAAGCTGTAGTTGATAAGATATTATTATTATTATTATTATTATTATTATTATTATTATTATTATTATTATTATTATTATTATTATTATTATTTTACTATATTGTATATGGATATAACTGCTGAAAGGAAAGTCAGAAATCACCTTTTCTTTCTTTTATATTTCCTTTTAGAAGTTTCTTTCTTTCTTTCTCTTTCTTTCTTTCTTTCTTTCTCCCCTTCCTCTTCCTTCCTTTCATTTCCTTCTTTTCTTCAGTTCTTCCTCTCTCCGTGCATATCATTCTTCCTTCCTTTTTTCCCTTCCTTCCCTTCTTCTTCCTCCTCCTCCTCTCCTTCCCCAGGGAGACTTTTATTCTGGCAAAAGCACAGGGGAGGAGGAGGAGTGGAAGATGGACATGGATGGAGAGGAAACGAAAGGGAAAGAAATCACGGACCCCCGCCCACTCCTCCCTCCCTCCCTCCCTCCCTCTCTCTGAGCCTCCCTGCTCCCTCCCTGGCAGCGACTTCTGAGTCCTCCATGCTTTTGATGGAGGGGAGGAGTGGGGAGGAAGGAGTTTGAAAGTCCCCAAGCCTGAAAGGGGGGGTCCAAACCCCCCAACACACACACACACACACACACACACACACACCGCTACATCCCTGTTCCTCCTGTGCAGATCTGTGATGGAGTCGGACATTTGCCTTTAAGGTTGTTAAGCCAAGCCAAAATCTTCTGATTTGTGTGTGTTTTCCTATAGTCCCAAATGAATGTACTCTGGGTGGCCATGATTCCCAAAACGTAAGCGCACATCCAGACTACACTATAAATTTTAACACCTTTGAAGTCAGGAAGACAAGCCAGATAAGGCTGGGTTATTACTCTATTCTCATCTCGACATTGCCAGACCAAGCCATCCTTTACTATGCAAATTTGATTTCTTTTGATGTAGGACAAACACCTTTGCCTTCAGGCTAGTTTTTGCTTATAAAAGATCCCCAAAATCCTTTGTCAGTGGGCTAGTTGGAAGGCATGGGGCAGTCTGTCACTGTGAACTCTAATCTTTGTATGTCGGTCCCCCCTCCGCTCACCCGAACGGTCATATCCAACGCTACCTTCTCACAGTTGGATCGAGTCAAGTCTCATCTTGTGTAAGTATCACATAGCCTCCATCTATTCCAAGCTAACTTCTGATTTCCTTAGTCTTAGCATG
>NW_024830972.1:0-1387 GCF_019175285.1 Sceloporus undulatus
ACTTTAACTGCCCTGGCCCAGTGCTAGGGAATCCTGGGAAATGGAGTTTATTGTGGCCCCAGAGCTCTCTGACAGAGAAAGCTCAATGTCTCAGAAAACTACATTTCCCAGAATTCCATTTTGTGCTGCTTGTGACTGTTGGGAATAATGTTCTGGAACCTTCTCTGAGGCTTCAGTTGAACAGAGGCTTCTATTTCTCTCCTGAGGCTCCAGAGAGAGAAGGAGGCCAGGCTCCTTGGGCCAAAAGGAAGAAAGTGTGTCTCTTTGTGTGTCTTTTGTGTGTCTTTTCTGAGAGGGTTTTCTTATTACACAGCTCTTCTTCTTCTGGGGAACATGGTTTTAAAAGGGGTCAGAAATGGGGAGGATAGCTTTAATACAAGCTTTATTCTTCTTCTTCACAAACATTGGGCTTTGGCTTCTAAGAGGAGGCTAGTCCCCCCAAAAAGGCCAAAAGTGGCTCATTTGGGAGGTTTTAAAAGTCTCCCCAGTTTCCTAATTAATAGATTTTCAGACAAGAAGGAAGGAGACAGACCAGAATAACTCATATTTCCGAGAATGAAACAAATAAACATACAAACAAACAAACAAGAACAACAAGAATAAGGATTAGACAGAAAAACAAACTGCTTATATTTTTAAAAAGCAAAACCTTTTTTAACAGGATAAAAAACCAACTTTGGTGCTTATACCCTTTTACAACTGACCCAGGCTGTATCTGCACTACAGAAATAATCCAGTTCTAAAGTGTGTTAACTCTTCTGACTCCATCCTATGAAATCCTGGGATTTGTAGTTTGTTGTGGCATGAGAGCTCTCTGGCGGAGAAGGCTAAGTGTAAAGGTAAAATCCCAGGATTCCATAGCACTGAGCAGTTAAAGTGGTGTCCAAGTGCCTTATTTATGCAGTGTGGGTGACGCCTTCTTGGGAAATGGGCCGATGATGAGGAAAAGCACTGGAGACGTCTGGAGGTTTCTGCAGATTATTTGTTTATTTATTTATTTATGATGCACTCATTTCACATCCAGCTATAGGGACATAACCAGGGTCCTCTCCAATTCCCCATCCCCTAATCTCCCACCACTCTAAGAAGGCATGGAGTATCTGTTGTGTAGGGGAGCTGCTTCTCAGAGGGGGACAGGAAAAGTCTTAGAGCCCCCATTTCCCATTTCCAGGAGAGGAAAGGTGATTGTGGGGGGCAGGCCTAGAAGGAAGAGGGAAAGGTGGCCATGGGGGGAAGGAGGAAAGGCCTCAATGAATACTCTCTTTTGGGGGAGGTATTGGTCTATGACATGAAAGCAATTGCCTCCCCCCCCCACACACACAAAGCAATGGCTGTCAAGGCCTTCCCTCCATCCCCCTCCTCTGACCCAGAAGGAGACCATGGAGGG
>NW_024830973.1:0-1387 GCF_019175285.1 Sceloporus undulatus
GCTCAGCCTCCCCCACCCATCCCCAGTTATTGAGCAGCTGCTGCTGCTGCGATCAATGTGGATCTGCTCCTCTGTTGTTTGGGAAGCATCTGGCAGCCATTTCCACCCCCTCCCATGAGCAATCCTCATTGAAACAGGCAGAAGCAGAGTCCCTCTCACAATTGCTCCTTATGCCGGAGATCAGCCAGGAAACAACTTGCCTGCTAGCATGAGGTATATGCTATAAACAAGGGACCTTTGGTTTTTTAAAACTGAGAAATAGCTGAGGTCTCTTCTCCTGCCACTTTGCTTGAGAGCCTCACCCCAATCAGCCAATTAATGACATGCCTCAAAGCAATAAATCCCACAGAGCTGCTCTGTTTCTGTGATAGTGCTACCAGTGGGACACAGAAAAACAATAGGGTGTTTACAAATGGGATAGCATGAAGCAGCTCTCAAAGGGTCCATTTTCTGACAGTTAGGTGGGAGGTCCATGTAATTACCCAGCTTCTGTGTAGCAAGTTACAAATAAATCTGCATTAACATGCTACATGCAATGTTAAAAAGGTGAATTAAAATAAATCATAAATTGATATAATTATGGAGGGATACAGACGGGCAGAAAGTGGCGGCAAGACACCACTCCTTTCTCCCGTGGATCATTGTCACAGTGACCACACATTGCGGTGATCTCACATTGCAGCAATGATCGCCCGAGGCCCCAAGGTACCATTAGTGCCCTGGAGCGGCACGGTGACATCTCTTGTGCACCATGCTGTTTGGATGCGACACACGCGGTACATCATACGCATGTGCACCGTGTGAACATGTACATGCCAAAATTCCCCCCCCCCCCCCCGGACAGCGTGGTAGGTCTCGGGAGCGTGCTTACACTCCGCTCTCCCGAGCCCTAAAATCGGCCCCAGTCTGTACCGGGCCTAAGTTAAAACATGTTTGTTGTTGCTCTATGCCTCCAAGTTATTTCCCACTTATGCCAACCTTAAGGTAACCCTATCATGGGATTTTCTTGGAAAGTTGCTTTAGAGTGGGGTTGCCATTGTGATCTTCTGAGGCTGACAATCTATATGGATAATCTCCATAACACTGAGCCTTGGTAGTTAAAGTGGTGTCAAACTGGGTTATTTCTGCAGTGCGGATACAGCCTAAAAGGCTGTATAGACCAGCATTATATGCTGGCCTTAGGGCAGAGTAGGGTATGGCAACCACACAATGCATGCCCTGACACTGCCCTGATGCCTGACCACATGGCAGACGGTGCAGCACCAAAAGGAGCACCCGATGATGTTGCCATGATGGCAAAGGTGCCCTTTCCACAGGAACAAAAAGGAGACTTTTTTGCATCTCCTTTTTGCACCACAGAAATGTCAGATCAAGGCCATGGCATGTA
>NW_024830974.1:0-1387 GCF_019175285.1 Sceloporus undulatus
CCCCCTCGCACATGCTCAGTGGTGCCCTGCATGGGTTGCGAGGGGGCCGATACGAATCGGCCAATCCTCATGTTGAGCACCGGTGTGACCAAACATTCTGCACTGAATGCACTTCGCGCGAATGCGTATTGGCCAATTTGAATCCTGCCAATTCGGAGGGGCTCCCAGGTATGATGGTCTTGTGCGATATAACGTGAATTCGAACCGCCCAGTGCTGAAGACCCCCAGTTCCAGACTCATCTGATAAGGGCCAATGAAAAAACTATCCCAGTGCAGAGGGACCAAATGTCTTGACTGCAAAAAGAGGACAAAGCACCACAAAATGAAGGACATTTAAAAATGTGGGACATTATCAACTAAAAGGTAAAGACACTTATGGAGGTGTCAATTCATGCTTCATAACCATGCTCAAAATAGAGAACGTTTTGAAATTCCTCCTGGGCAGAAGGTTGAAATGGAGGACATGTCCTGGAAAGAGAGGACAGGATATCTGGTCACCTCCTCCCAGTATCAGGTAAACTATAAAGTTTGACGGGTAATACATCATAAGAATAACAGCTTTTTTAAAAAAATGGCTCCACTGCCTAAAAAGAAACTGTAGTAAAGTAGGACATTTAAAAAAAATAGAACCGTCATGTAGTGCATGACCAAATAAAAGCTAAAAACCACTCATACAAATATAAATTCATGCTGTTCTCAGTCATGCTCTGAATGGAGGACATTTTGACATGCATCCTGGACAGAAATGTAGGGCATGTCCTGGAAAAGGAGGACCCCTGGTCTCCTTGACCCCGTGTCAGGAAAACTTTGCTAAAGTTTTGAGGAAAAAACAAATTACAAGACATTCAAGAAAAATGTAGGACATGACCAAAGAAAAGCTAAAAACACTAATAGAAATAGACATTCATGCTTCTTAGGTGTGCTCAAAATGTAGGATGTCCAAGAGAAAATGTAGGACGTGACAAAATAAGAGCTAAACCACTGATAGAACTAGAAACTCATGCTTCTTGATCGTGATCGAAATGTAGGACATTCAAAAAATGTAGGACGTGACAAAATAAAGAGCTAGAAAACTCAGAAATAGAAATTCATGCTTCTTAGTCATGTTCACAATGTACTGTAGAACGTGGCTAAATAAAGAGCTAAAACACTCAGAAATATACTATATTCATGATTTAGTCGTGCTCAATAATAATAATAATAAGTTTTATTTATAGACCGCTATTCCGCAATGATCATAGCGGTGTACAATAAAAATTGCAATACAATACAAAAAATTGCAAGGCCTCTCTCCCCCTCAAGATGGTGGTCGGGAGGAGGGCTCTTAGTCTTTCCAAGCCAGGCCTCGTCTCTCCCCCTCAAGATGGTGGTCGGGAGGAGGGCTCTT
>NW_024830975.1:0-1387 GCF_019175285.1 Sceloporus undulatus
TGACAATTTTTTTAAAAGACTGGGAAATACAGTGCGCCCTCCCCTTATATGGGAATCCGTTCTGGATTCCTCAGTGTAAGGGGAAATCAGCGTATGCTGAAGCCCCATAGGAACTAATGGGGCTCGTGCCCGTGGCGCACGATGGCACGACAGCACGCGCATGCCATGGGCACACGCCCCATTAGTTCTTCCAGGGTATGCAACAGGCTCTTCCACACACCGCTTTCAGCATATGCTGAAAGCCACGTATGGCACGCCCATGTAAAATGCAGGCTCGCTGTATTGATTTCCTATGCATTTTAATTGGCGTCAATTATTGGTTCTAGGTTTTGTAAAATGAACTGAGTTTGCTAATATTGTAGAAGCCTTGTCTAATATGAATTCAAGAAAGTCTAGTAATAGGGGGATATAACTATTGGTTTGTTATGTTAGGATGGTTGGTTTTTTGTTTGTTTGTTTCTTTGTAGTTTTTGTATGGGAATTTTTAGATATAGATAGACTATTATTATTATTATTATTATTATTATTATTATTATTATTATTATATTTATTTATATACCACCCTTTTTGCAAAACTGGGACTCAGGGTAATTTATAATATTAAAAAAAATAGTACAATTAAGAGCATACAAAATAGTACTTTACCGAAGAAATAAATTATTACAATATTAAAACAAATTACATCTTTCTTTGATAAAATTACTAGCTTAGTAGATGAAGGAAATGCTGTAGATATTGTATATCTTGATTTCAGTAAGGCTTTTGACAAAGTTTCCCATGACATTCTTGTTAACAAGCTTATAAAATGTGGGATAGACAAGGCAACTGTTACATGGATTTGTAATTGGTTGACTGACCGAACCCAAAGGGTGCTCAACAATGGCTCCTTTTCATCCTGGAGAGAAGTGACCAGTGGGGTCCTATAGGGCTCTGTCCTGGGCCCAGTGCTATTCAACATCTTTAGCAACGACTTGGATGACAGAATTGGGAGCATACTTATCAAATTTGCAGATGACACCAAATTAGGAGGAGTAGCTAACACTCCAGAGGACAGGATCAACATTCAAGATGACCTGAATAAACTAGCAAATTGGGCCACAGCTAACAAAATGAACTTCAACAGGGAGAAATGCAAGGTACTGAACTTAGGGCTGAAAAATAAAATGCACAGATATAGGATGGGAGACACATGGCTGAACGAGACTACGTGTGAAAGGGATCTGGGAGTCCAAGTAGACCACAAGCTGAACATGAGTGAACAGTGTGATGCGGCAGCTAAAAAGGCCAATGCAATTTTAGGCTTCATCAGTAAGAGTATCGTATCTAGATCAAGGGAAGTAATAGTGCCACTCTATTCTGCTTTGGTCAGGCCCCACCTGGAATATTG
>NW_024830976.1:0-1387 GCF_019175285.1 Sceloporus undulatus
TTATGGCATCTTGCTCATGCTGTAACCCATAAGCCAACTCTCATATCATTATACATAATAAAAAATGATGTCTTAAAGTTTACCTGAATACCTGCATGACTAAAAACACCAAAATTTATGTTAGCCTTATTCCGAACTGGGCTGCCTCCAGCAATGTTGGAGCTCCTTTTTGGCCTGGCCTCGGCAAAGCTTCAGGCTGCATTTGGAGTATGCATCGTGTACAAGGCGGCCTGAAGCCGCGCCAGTTTTCCCGTCTATTTTGGGATTTGACTTGTCTAGTAATAACCAACTGTAGGGGGGTAATGCTCATCTCCATTCTTAAGCCAAAGAGCCAACATTTCTGAGGACTAATCCAGTGGTCATGTGGCCAGCAGGACTGCACCAAACGCTGTTACCACCCCACCAAAGTGGGATTTATCTTATATTTATCTACTTGCATTGGCATGCTTTCAAACTGCTAGGCAGAAGCTGGGACTAGTGACAAGCGCTCAGCCTTCATGCGGCACTTGGGCCTCAAACTGCCAACCTGCCGATCTTCCAATCATTAGAATTGGCCTCTTAACCATTAAGCCACCGCATCCCTACTGCATCCCCACTGCCTTTGTTTTACCTACTCATAAAAGACTAACAAAGTCCTAGGCATGTTCAGCCTCTGTGCTTCCCTCTGAAGACTTGCCCAAGGAAGTACCCACAGAAACAGACTAGCAACAGAACGTATATACTGTATACAGCTCCTCCTAGCTTCATGGACATGCTTCTTCTCAATTTAAGGACTGCCTCAACAGCTGCTCAACATGAGAAACAATGGCCTATTACAGACTGCCAAAATAAAGCTGCTTCGGGTCTCTTTGGAGGTATGCTATTTAAATGATGCATGGGTCCTAAGGGTCCAGAGGTCGCACCAAAGCTACACTCCATTCCTAAGCACCGGAGTGCAGCTTCTGGATTCTTGGGATGCATGCATCATTTAAATAGCATATCTCCAAAGAGACTCAAAGCAGCTTTATTTTGGCAGTCTGTAACAGGCCAATAAATCCAGTGCTAAATGATAAATAAAATGAAGGAGTAAGGTATTTCCATGCACAGTGAACATACAACACTGGGAAGTATGCAAACAGATCCTGTAGTACCCCTTAGACTAACAAGGGTTCATGACAAGTCAAGTAATGTTTTAAGTTCCCAAAAACAAACTACAGGAAGTGGTCTAAATAAGAGGTTATTCAGCCTCGCATTTTCAAAAGTATTCATTAAACTGGAAGCCATCTTGGTACATTTGCAGCATGTGCTCAAGAAGCTAATCTTAAGATAGATGGCAGTTGCCAGCAGGTAATCTTCAGCATTAGGCGGTTAAGCTCAAATGCAATTCCTAGTATTGTCTAACTATTGT
>NW_024830977.1:0-1387 GCF_019175285.1 Sceloporus undulatus
AGGATGTTGTTCTTTTCCTCAGGCCGCAAAAGCATTTGGAGTAGAGAAAACAGGAAACAAAGATGATAGTAGTGCCTCAGTATTTGAGCTATCCCATTCTTAGAAACCTTTTTCTGTCTATTTTCTGATTTCTAAGGATACCTTTCCATCTTGGTCTGTATTCAAGTGGATATCCTGTTTATTCTCACTTTCTAGAAATTTTTCTGTTGCTTATTGATTTTGCATACTCAGAGCACCCCATTCTCTCAACTTGTTCACACATGTCAAAATGGAGGGTATCTGAGAGGAAACTTTCAGCAGGCAGAAGTTATAAGTTTTCCTCTTTATATCTACAATTGTTAGAGTTGCCAATTTGTTTTTCAAATTGGATGCTGGCACTCTCAGAACTTGGAACTTTTCCCAAAATTCAATCCTGGTAATGTCCAGAAACACACTTAAAATGTGCAAGTCTGGCTAAGGAGATGACAACCATGTGGTAAAGGATGTTCTCATTAATCCTTTGAAATGACTGTTCCAAAGAGAGGAACAGCTGGGGAAAGCCTGGCTAGCATCAGAGGCATTTTTTTCTGTGTAGATTCCAGTTCAGCATCATGAGTGCCGAGCCATGAGGCTCTTTAGGATAAAGCTCCTAAGCACCAGGTGCTTCCTGTTTTTTAAGCAGGGCATAATTTTTGCTGGATGGGACACAGCTCTCCATAGACACTGAACATGTGACGTAGCAGGAATGAGTAGCCTTTGGCTGAAAAAGATAGTCAGCAAAAGGTGTCCATGTGTGTGTGTATGTAGTGGGGGAGTAACTGACCTAAAAGCATCTATTTTTGCTCAGGCATCTGTAGATCAATACTCATTTTATGCCATTTTTGTCAAGTACTTTCAGACAGTCTGTATGTGGCTGTGTTCTTTGTACACATATTTGTTGTTGTTGTGTGCCTTCAGGTCATTTCTGATTTATGGTGACCCTAAGGCAAATCTGTCATGTGGTTTTCTATGCAATATTTCTTCTGAAGAGATTTGCCATTGCCTTCTGCTGAGGCTGAGAGCATGTGGCTTGCCCAAGGTCACCAGTGGGCTGAGTTGGGTGTCGAACCCTGGTCTCCAGAGTTGCCGTCCAACACTCAAACCACAATAGCATTTAGCATAGCGTGTACATTTCTATACCACTTATCAGTGAACTTGGCACTCTCTAAGTGGTTTATAATCCATAAACCATTTGTCCCCCAACAAGCATTTTACCAACCTACGAAAGTATGGAAGGCTGAGTCAACTTTGGAGCCCTAACTCACAATCTTGTGGCTGCAGTACTGGCATTTAACCACTGCACCACCAGGGCTCCTTCACTATGCCATGCTAGCTGACATGTACACATATATTTTAGTCTATATGTGAA
>NW_024830978.1:0-420 GCF_019175285.1 Sceloporus undulatus
TAGGCCCCCATGCAGGCGGTGTAGTTGATGGCCTTCACCGCAAGGGCTGCTGCCAAATAGGCCTTCTTGGCCAGGCCATCTACCTTCTTGGCCTCCCGGTCGACAGGGGAGGTAGCCTGCTTCGGGACGAAGCTGTGTTGAGCTCCCTCAACAATAGCCGAGTTTGGCCTGGGGTGGTCGGCCAACCAGGAACAGCTTGCCGGAGCGACTCTGTAGAGAGACTCCACCTTGCGGGACGAGGCAGACAGGGTGGCTGGGGAGGCCCAAGACCTTTGGACTATTGTCTGCAGCGACGGAAGCAGGGGGAGGCAGGGTGGTGTAGGCACCCGTCCGTGCACCCAACGTTCCACCGGATCCTGAGCATCGTCGTCCAGGAAGGCGAGCTCGATGTCGAGGGCCCTGGCCATCTTCACGACGTGC
>NW_024830978.1:520-866 GCF_019175285.1 Sceloporus undulatus
GCATCTACCACTCTGACTTGGGATCTCGGTCGAACCGGGATGGGATCAGTCGAGGAGCGTGAGCGCCGGCGAGGTGGGGATGGAGGCCTCTCGAACACGGAGACAGTCGGGACCGACTGGCAGACGTGCCCTCCTGCGGGTCAGCTGGATGGGGGTTCAGTCTGGTGAACTCCTTGAGTGCCACCTCCTTCGTGACCGACATGAAGTACCGGCCCGACTGGGTGTCGAGGAACGGGTCCGGCGCCTCCTGTCTACGGGGCAGGTCCCCGTCGTCCTCGTCCTCGGAGTGGGGAAACGACAGTTCTCCAGGAGGAAGGGCGGGAGCGGTGTCTTCTGTCTCGTGGAC
>NW_024830978.1:966-1386 GCF_019175285.1 Sceloporus undulatus
TAGGCCCCCATGCAGGCGGTGTAGTTGATGGCCTTCACCGCAAGGGCTGCTGCCAAATAGGCCTTCTTGGCCAGGCCATCTACCTTCTTGGCCTCCCGGTCGACAGGGGAGGTAGCCTGCTTCGGGACGAAGCTGTGTTGAGCTCCCTCAACAATAGCCGAGTTTGGCCTGGGGTGGTCGGCCAACCAGGAACAGCTTGCCGGAGCGACTCTGTAGAGAGACTCCACCTTGCGGGACGAGGCAGACAGGGTGGCTGGGGAGGCCCAAGACCTTTGGACTATTGTCTGCAGCGACGGAAGCAGGGGGAGGCAGGGTGGTGTAGGCACCCGTCCGTGCACCCAACGTTCCACCGGATCCTGAGCATCGTCGTCCAGGAAGGCGAGCTCGATGTCGAGGGCCCTGGCCATCTTCACGACGTGC
>NW_024830979.1:0-676 GCF_019175285.1 Sceloporus undulatus
CCCTTCTCTCCAGAGTTGTAATCCAGTGCTCAAACCACTATCTCATGCTGGCTCACGAGACTACAGCATCTCCAAAATGTCTTAATCCAAGAAAAGCAGGGGTTCTTTTGTGCAAGTTGGACCTAGATGCTTCAAGCAAAAGATTTGGGATATCATTAAAATGCCTCAAACTGTTAGTAATTTATTTAGCTATTACTGTATTTTTACTGCCAGGGAAGGGGGGGAAACACTTGTGGGATTCCCTGCCTCATGCATTGTAGCTGGCTTTGGGTACTTGTGCATCTTGACTTGACCCTACTTTCTTGTATACAAAAACCCAATACCGACAAGTCACTGGTGATATGTCAGTGAATACAGTATATGAGGTCCAAGATTGTCTAAAATTTGCAATCTTAGGCGGGGTACAGACCGCCGCTTTGCGGCGGTCTGCCGCCGCCGCCGGTAGGTCCGCGGGGGAGCCAGAGCCTTCAGACGGCGCGGCTCCCGCGCGGACCGAAAAAGAAGCTCCAAAATGGAGCTTCTTTTTGAGTCGCGTTTGTGACGTAGCGAGGCGCCAGGGGCGCACTCGCTACGTCATAAAGGCTGCGACACGTACGGATGCTCAGCGTCCGATACGTAAAGATGGCGGTGCCCGTATGAACAGGGCGCCGCCATCTTGTACGTATTGAATACGTAC
>NW_024830979.1:776-1386 GCF_019175285.1 Sceloporus undulatus
CCCGCGCGGACCGAAAAAGAAGCTCCAAAATGGAGCTTCTTTTTGAGTCGCGTTTGTGACGTAGCGAGGCGCCAGGGGCGCACTCGCTACGTCATAAAGGCTGCGACACGTACGGATGCTCAGCGTCCGATACGTAAAGATGGCGGTGCCCGTATGAACAGGGCGCCGCCATCTTGTACGTATTCAATACGTACTAGGGTTAGGGGTGTGTGGAAGCACCGCCCCTTCCTAACCCTAGTACGTATTGTATACGTACTATTTGGCGGTCTATATCCCGCCATACCATTAAGCTGAAATATAGTGCTGCCACCAGTCATTATCCTTCCTGCACACTCAGGTCCTCTGGGAAGAACTTATTGCAGTTGAAGAAAACTAGATTGGTTGCAACTTCCCAGAGGACCATTTCAATTGCCACTCCAAAAATTTGGAATGACCTGCCAGAGGAGATCTGCCATATCACATCTGTTAACGCATTCAAAAAGGTGATAAAAATGGATCTCTTCTGGAGGGCCTTCCCAGACTGACCTAATAGAACAGACCTATCCGCCGACTGAACCAGTACTCCCCTCCCATACTGCTACTCTGGTTTTCATAGTTTTAAGTAATGTTA
>NW_024830980.1:0-1386 GCF_019175285.1 Sceloporus undulatus
CTGGAGAAACAGTAAACAAAGAATGTCAGTGCCCTTGCCCTGTTTTTTGTTTTATTCAATGCCAAGATTTTCAAAATTACCTCATTTGTTGTAGAGCACGAAGATTTCTCATGAACAAGGCAATGCTGACTGGAATTTCCTTAAAACTTTCCTTATTCTCAGCTTTGCTGTGCAGTATTATAGCTCTAGTTCTTAACATCATGCCCATATGTGATAGACCTATGAACAGATGTTTCAAGTATCCTCTCATCAGTTGGTACACCACTATTCATTTTGGAATAATTATGTACAAAGTGACACATTATTTTTTAAAAAAATTATAAAATCCTATCTCAGAATTGGAAGTTGCTGTAGTTGTGTAAAGCTACTGCTCAGTGTAGGATGTTATGTTGTCTAGTCTTCACAGCTTATTGTCTCTCAAGATAGTTTGTCCCCTTGTTGGACAGGTTTCTGTTATTAATATTCTTCTAATATTTAATGAGGTCTCCATTGTAATTTCCACCCCTTTGTAGGGGTGGAAAGGAGGTAGCTTACCACACAAAATTCTTTGAGTTTGGCTCCTTGGAGATTAGTCCATGCAATGTTTAGAACACAGTATGCAACAGGCAAACATCACAATTCCCCTCTATGATGGGTTTGAGTGACTGAAAATCAATCAACACATAAAGCAATGTTCCTCAGTCTAGTGCCTTCCAGATGTTTTGAACAAATCACAGTACTGTATTCCCAATCACTGCCTGCACTGGATGGGAGATTCGAGGGCAAAGCATCAAGACTAGAGGGAACCAGGTTGGAGGAAGCATGGGAAAACTGTTAGACACACTTGTGGACATTTATCTGACTCAGGGCAAACTCATCTTTGGCCTGTTATAGATTGCCAAAATAAAGCTGCTTCGGGTCTCTTTGGAGGTAAGCTATTTAAATGATGCATGGATCCTAAGAGTCCGGAGGTTGCGCCAAAGCCACACTCCATTCCTAAGCACTGGAGTGCAGCTTTGGTGCAGCTTCCAGATTCTTAGGGTGCATGCATCATTTAAACAGCATACCTCCAAAGAGACCCGAAACAGCTTTATTTTGGCAGTCTGTAACAGGCCTTTGTTTGTTCAAGCCATGAGAGGGTCTGATGTGTACCTTTCTGTGCTCACAGAATAATAAGTTAGGGCAGGATTGGGTAAGTTTGTCCATATACTGTTGGACTGTGATAACCAGGAATTGTTTCCAGTACTGCCAACAGTGAGGTAAGATAGGAGTTGCAGTCCTACATCTGGAGTGTCTCAAATTGTCCTGATGTAATGTTATGGAACAGAAATCCTATCTTTATGTGAAACCTAATGAAGTGTAATTGCCAGTCATTGTTTTGGGAATACAACTTCACAATCTTTCACC
>NW_024830981.1:0-1386 GCF_019175285.1 Sceloporus undulatus
GTCACTACTTGCTGAATGGGAGCAGGAATGACCATGTTGTCAATATCGTCATAGGTCTTGCGTGGCTTCCACTCCTTTGGAGGAATCACCTGTAGGGGACGAAGGGGTGGGTGGCAGAGGTAAAAGGAAGAGGGTAAGTCAAGAGCGCACCACAAGTAAAAGGCAAAGTGGCAGGAGTTACAGATATTTAACCCCAAACACAAACCACTACCACCACTGCCCCACGTTCTGTTCACTCTGTACATAGCAGCCACGGTTATCTTCACTTTCCTTAGCACTGGCTCAGTTCAGAAAAGGCACACTCACATATAAACTGCAATCAATGCAACCTCACTTCAATTGTGAAAAGTCCCAAGAGAAATACTTGTTAAAGGCAAGAAAAGCATGGCAGAAAGAAGCGCGTCTGTTCTTTTAATCTGGAGATTGCTCCTCCACTGCATTGACTGGGTACACCTTCCAATTCTCTGTCTCACAATACTCTGGCCAGGAAAGCCACCACTTAATAGGGGGCCATTTCAGAAATCTGCACATGCTTCGGCTAATGTCTGGTATCACAAAAAAAAACCCACCCTCATTAAAATCTTCAGGTTGATTGTCCTTCCCCAGAGAAAGCTTTACACAGTTCAACTGGCAGGGAAATTGACAAAGAGCTTCTCAAGAGTGTTTCTAAAATGTCATTTATATTATACCCAAACTCCCTATGACTTTTAGGCACAATGCAAGGTCCTGCTGCTTATTTACAAAGTCCACATGGTAAAAGAGAACCCTGCAATGTATTCCACCCAGCATCTGATACCACCATAGTTGCCAAATCTTCATTATGATGTTATCTATAAATTGGGCTGCCAGATAATTCCAAGTCAGTGATTATGTTTTGGTTCTTATTTTGTAACCAGCCTCCTTTATCACTAGTTTATTTTGGGGGTTTCTCCTTCCTGTTTTATAGTTGGTAGCCAACCTTGTTTTTTTGTTCTCTGTCAAAAGTCAACGAAGGAGGAGGAAATATTCAATTAAATGTTCATATTTAAGAGAAACTGTACCTGTTGTTATAAAAAGTTATAACAATGAAGGTTTATCTGTTAAGTGTGAGGCAATGCAGTTAGCCTTGTTAGAAACTTTTTGGTATGAAGAAGGGAGGTTTAAAAGTGCTTTAAAGATTGCTATTCTCAGAATTAAAATAATCCAGGTGGCAACTTACTACATCTGAGCATCTTCTCAAACAACTATTAAACTGCCTTATTTGTGTTGGCTTCCCTAAACCAACCTTAGCTCACACGTCCCTTCCACTGGTTCTTGGCAATGCGTCTCCAATAAACTCTACAATCAGAGAGGTGTATGCTCAAACTGCATACTGAACAACTGATTCTGCAACCAACACTGAGAGGC
>NW_024830982.1:0-400 GCF_019175285.1 Sceloporus undulatus
GAATGGAAACTGTTGACAAAGAAGCAGAGACTGATGTACAGTTATGTGATGATGGAGAATTATCAGAATGTGGCCTGTGTGGGTAAGGAACCGGAATCCATTCTCCTTTCTATGAAGACTGAGGTCCCTTTTATGCTAAATTATCATGGTGCTATGATTCCACTAGAATTATAGAATCCATCCAGTTCAACCCTCTTCCTCCATGCAGGAATACACATTCCAAGCACCATCCAGCCTTTGTTTAAAGACCTCCAAAGAAGAGGACTCCACCAAACTCTAAGGGAGTATATTCCACTGTTGAAGAGCTCTTAATGTCCCAAAGTTCCTCCTAAAGTTCAGGTGGAACCTCTTTCCCTGTGGCTTGCATCCATTGTGGTGTCTCCTTTTCTCTGTAGCAGCA
>NW_024830982.1:500-1386 GCF_019175285.1 Sceloporus undulatus
TGAAATGTTGGGGGATACGGGAGAACATCTCTGGGTCTAAATATGGGTTGGGCCCAGTGGCCCTCAAGCTGACAGTGCTCCCCAGAACAGTTTATTAAAATTAACTTTTGCCTCTGAAATGTGGCAAGAAATGTCTAAATGCACCATAATTCTTTGGTGGCTAAATGTACAATATGTGTTGGGATAGTGAGTATCTTAATGCATCCTCTAAATCCCAGACATGGCCTAATTACCGTATATTGTTTATTATATTGTATATTATATTGAAAGAATTCAAGACAAACTGAATCTCGAAGGCAGCAGTGTTGTTTTTTTGTTGCTGACAGAATTTACAGTTTATTTCCTGGACTGAATTGTGAAGTGATGAAATAATATTTGGGATGAACCATGTACTTTCCTCCCCTTTTGCTTAGTCGTTCTCTGGATGAGGGCTATTTTCTGTTGCAGGTGACCTTTGCGGATGTGGCGGTATATTTCACTGAGGAGGAATGGAAACTGTTGACAAAGAAGCAGAGACTGATGTACAGTTATGTGATGATGGAGAATTATCAGAATGTGGCCTGTGTGGGTAAGGAACCGGAATCCATTCTCCTTTCTATGAAGACTGAGGTCCCTTTTATGCTAAATTATCATGGTGCTATGATTCCACTAGAATTATAGAATCCATCCAGTTCAACCCTCTTCCTCCATGCAGGAATACACATTCCAAGCACCATCCAGCCTTTGTTTAAAGACCTCCAAAGAAGAGGACTCCACCAAACTCTAAGGGAGTATATTCCACTGTTGAAGAGCTCTTAATGTCCCAAAGTTCCTCCTAAAGTTCAGGTGGAACCTCTTTCCCTGTGGCTTGCATCCATTGTGGTGTCTCCTTTTCTCTGTAGCAGCA
>NW_024830983.1:0-1386 GCF_019175285.1 Sceloporus undulatus
CCTTCATGTCCACTCCCCCCTCGGACACCCTTCTCGACAAAGTGCGCGCCTTGCTTGGTAAAGGGGCAATCTCCCCTTTGCCGCCCGACCAATGTCCTCGGGCCATTTTTTCCAGGTACTTCACGGTACCGAAAGCGGATGGGGGCATCAGGCCCATCCTGGACTTGAGGCAATTAAACTTGTTCCTTGACTACCGTCGCTTTCAAATGGTAACCTTGGCTTCCATTCTGCCTCTGCTTCACCAGGGCCTGTGGTTCGCGACCGTCGACCTGAAGGACGCCTACTTCCACATCGGGATCCGAGAGTCCCACCGGAGATTCCTCGCCTTCGCTGTCGGCTCCACCGCGTACCACTACAACGTGCTTCCTTTCGGCTTGGCCACGGCTCCACGAGTCTTCACAAAGTGCATGGCACCGGTGGTGGCATACCTTCATCAGAAGGGCTTCATGGTCTTTCCCTACCTGGACGACTGGCTGTTTGCAGCCGAATCCCAAGACGAGCTGCAGGAGGCAGTCTCCTTCGCCTTGCGCCTTTTGGATGCCCTCGGGCTGGTCGTCAACAGGGAAAAGTCCCACTTCACACTGACCAGGCAGGTCAAGTTCATCGGGGCCATCCTCGACTCCGAAAACTGCCTAGCCTTCCTTCCTCCGGATCGGTTTCAGGCCCTGACAACGTCCCTCAGGCCGTGAATCTCCCACAGAAGGGTGAGAGCCAGAGACGTTCAAGTCACCCTGGGCCACATGGCATCGACGACATTCGTCACCCCCTGGGCAAGACTTCGTCTTCGGCCGCTCCAATCCTAGTACCTCTCTGTCTTCTCTCCGTTGGAGGACCCGCCTTCAAAGTGGCTCACGGTACCGAGACCGGTGGCCGCTTCCCTCAGATGGTGGCTAGACAGCTCCAACGTCTGCACCGGGATGCCTTTCCATCAGCCCCAGGCACAACTGACTCTGACAACAGATGCATCCCTGGAGGGATGGGGCGCCCACCTGCTCGACCTCGTCGTCAGGGACAAGTGGTCCGCACAGGACAAGCTCCTCCACATCAACGCTTTGGAGATGCTCGCAGTGGAGAAGGCTTTGTGGGCGTTCGAGTTTGCTGTCACAGGAAGAGTGATCCTCCTGAGGACGGACAACACCACCGTGATGTATTACATCAACAAACAAGGTGGTACCAGATCCAGGACCCTGCTCGACCTCACGCTCCACATCTGGGACTGGTGCATCCAGAGGCGCGTCCTCCTCCAGGCGATTCACCTTCCCGGGGAGGACAACGAGCTGGCAGATCGCCTCAGCAGATCCCCTTCGGTGTGCCACGAGTGGAGGCTCCATCCCGAGATGGTCAGCGACCTCTTCAATCGGTGGGGAACCCCCCGGATCGACCTCT
>NW_024830984.1:0-804 GCF_019175285.1 Sceloporus undulatus
TCGAGACAAACTGGATCTCAAAGGCAGTAGCTTTTTTCTTGCTGACAGAATTTAAAGTTTATTTCCTGGACTGAATTCTAAAGTGATCAAATAATATTTGGATGCACCATGTGCTTTCCTCCCCCTTTGCTTAGTCACTCTGTGGATGAGGGCTATTTTCTGTTGCAGGTGACCTTTGCGGATGTGGCGATATATTTCACTGAGGATGAATGGAATTTGTTGACGAAGAAGCAGCGACTTGTGTACAATTATGTGATGATGGAGAATTACGAGAATGTGGCCTCTGTGGGTAAGGAAGCTGAATTCATTGCCTTTCCTATGAAGACTGAGGTTCCTTTCATACTACATTATCATGGCACTATGATTCAACTTTAGAATCATAGAATCATAGAGCTGGAATAGACCACAAGGACCATCTGGTTGAACCCCTTGTCATGCAGGAAACACATTGAAAGAATCCCCAGTAGATGGCCACCCAGCCTTTGTTTAAAGACCTTCAAAGACCTTTAAAACCCTTCAAGGAAGGAGTGATTTAGAAATTAATAAGAATAATAATAATAACCATAATGAGATGCCACCATGCTCTTAGGGAGTATATTCCAATGTTGAATAGCTCTTACTGTCAGGAAGTTCCTCCTAATGTTTAAGTGGAACTTATTTTCCTGTGCCTTGCTTCCATTGTTCTGTCCTTTTTGAATTGTGGTGCCCAGAACTGGACACAATATTCCAGGTGGAGCCTGACCAAAGCAGAATAGAGTGGCACTATTACTTCCCTTGTTCTAGACACTATACTTCTATTGATGC
>NW_024830984.1:904-1386 GCF_019175285.1 Sceloporus undulatus
GAATAGCTCTTACTGTCAGGAAGTTCCTCCTAATGTTTAAGTGGAACTTCTTTTCCTGTGCCTTGCTTCCATTGTTCTGTCCTTTTTGAATTGTGGTGCCCAGAACTGGACACAATATTCCAGGTGGGCTCTGACCAAAGCAGAATAGAGTGGCACTATTACTTCCCTTGTTCTAGACACTATACTTCTATTGATGCAGTCAAAAATTGCATTGGCCTTTTTAGCTGCCACATCACACTATTGAATCATGTTCAACTTGTGGTCTATTTGGACTCCTAGATCCCTTTCACATGTAATCTCATTCAGCCAAATGTCACCAATCCTATATCTGTGCATTTCATTTTTCCACCCTGAGTACAGTACCTTCCATTTCTCTGTGTTGAAATTCATTCTGTTCGCTTTGACCAGTTTTCTAATCTATTCAGGTCATTCTGAAGTTTGATCCAGTCCTCAGGGGCATTAGCTACTCCCCCTAATTTGGT
>NW_024830985.1:0-1386 GCF_019175285.1 Sceloporus undulatus
GTCTCTGCCAGATTGGGACAGTTGGAGGGGATGATTTTTAGGATATGTTGCCAGCTACAACGCATGCAAAAAGTATGCAATATAAACAGAAAAACCATTTGCCACAAGAGCGTGACACCTACATCCTGGTTTTGATAAGGCAATTAATGAACCTTAACGTCGAAAAAAAAAAAGCCATTAGCTGTGGCTTGAATCAAAAGGACAAATTTTGATCCCCGCAACAGAGGTTAATTGGCTCACTAATAGCAGGATGTTATCGCTCTTATGGTGATTGTGGAAGGCCACTGTAGTATATATTATGCATTATGTATTATGCATATATACATGTATACATATATTAACATTGTTGTTGTGTGCCTTCAAGTCCTTTCTGAATTATGGCAGCCCAGAGGTGAGCCTTATCAGGGTTTCTTTTTGTGTGGGATGTTTCTTCAGAAGGGTTGCCATGGCCTTTCTGTGAGGCTGAGAGAGAGTGACTTGCCCAAGTTCTCCCAGGATTTGAACTCAGTGCTAGTCCAACACTCAAACTATTATCATAGAATCATGGAATTGGAGAGTTGGAAGAGACCTGAAGGTTCGTTTGGTCCAATCCCATTCTGCCATGCAGGAAATCTAAATCAAAGCATTCCTGACAGATCCAGCCTCTGCTTAAAGACCTCTAAGGAAGGAGACTCCATTACTCTCCAAGTGATTCACTGTCTGACAGCCCTTACTCTCAGAAAGTTCCTCCTAAGCTTGCATCCGTTGCTCCGTTGGGTCCTGTTCTCTGGAGCAGCAGAAAACAAGCTTGCTCCCTCCTCAATATGGCATCCCTTCAAGTATTTAAACAGGGCTATCCTATCACCTCTTAACCTTATTTCTCCAGGCTAAACATCCCCAGCTCCCTAAGTCATTCCTCATAGGGCTTCATGGTTTCCAGACCCTTCACCATTGTAGTCTTCCTCCTTTGGACACATGGCTCCAGTTTCTCAACGTCCTTTTTGAATTGTTTTGCCCAGAACTGGACGCAATATTCCAGGTGGATCCTGACCAAAGCAGAATAGAATAGAGAGGCAATATGACTTCCCTTGATCTATATGATCAATATGATCCCTTGAGCATCTCCCTCAGGCCCAAGCCAGGTTTCGGTAATGCATGCCAGGTCGCAATTACTATCTTCCAGCAGATCGTGGATAATGTGGGTCTTATCTTTTGACCTCTGAGGGAGAGAGAAGGCTGGCCCAGTACCATCAAGGGCTAGCCTGAAGAAAGAGGCTCCTCCTCCCTGTCATCTTTCGGCCTCTGAGGGAGAGAGAAGGCTGGCCCAGTTCCATCAGGGGCTAGCCTGAAGAAGGAGGCTCCTCCCTCCCTAACTGTCATCTTTCGGCCTCTGAGGGAGAGAGAAGG
>NW_024830986.1:0-123 GCF_019175285.1 Sceloporus undulatus
AAATCTGATATAGAAGACTCTCTATTTTTTCATGATGATGATGATGATGAAGACGATGATGGACTTCTCTATCTATAGATTTCTTGACCCATGGATTGAACCATCCAAAGCTTGAAAACATAG
>NW_024830986.1:223-1386 GCF_019175285.1 Sceloporus undulatus
AGCCCTTACTGTCAGGAAGTTCCTCCTAATGTTGAGCTGGAATCTCTTTTCCTGTACCTTGTATCCATTGCTCCAGGTCCTAGTCTCTGGAGCAGCAGAAAACAATCCTGCTCCCTCCTCAATATAACATCCCTTCAAGTATTTAAACAGGGCTGTCATATCACCTCTTAACTTTCTCTTCCCCAGGCTAAACATCCCCAGCTCCCTAAGCCGTTCCTCATAGGGCATGGTTTCCAGACCCTTCACCATTTTAGTTGCCCTCCTGATAAAAATCTGATATAGAAGACTCTATTTTTTCATGATGATGATGATGATGAAGACGATGATGGACCTCTCTATCTATAGATTTCTTGACCCATGGATTGAACCATCCAAAGCTTGAAAACATAGAAACACAATGTAAATTCCAAGAGCAACTCTCGTTTTTGCCATTTTATATAATAGACATTGCTTTTGTTGTTGTTATTATTGTGTGTCTCCAAGTCGTTTTGAATTTATGGTGACCCTAAGGCAGACCTATCACAGGGTTTCCTTGGCAAATGTCTTCAGAATAGTTTTCCCATTGCCTTTCCCTGAGGCTGAGAGAGTGTGACTTGCCCAAAGTCCCCCAATGGGCTTCTATGGCAGAGCTCGGATTCCAAATCTGAACTCCAGAGTCATAGTTCAGCTATGCTCAAACCACTATGCCACACTGGCTCCTGTATTATAGACACCATTTCACTGGGCCATTTCATTTCATGGACTTGGCCCAGCTTTCTCATCCATGGAGGTCATTTTGCAAGCCCCCTTCTTCTCCTCCATTTCCAGGCCCAGCTCCTTCTGAATGCCCTCCAACTCTCCCAGTTTGGCAGGGACCCTTCCCTGGTTCATCCTCTGCCCTCCCACTTTTTCAGCTGCTCTTCAAATGCCACAGTTTCCTCCTCCTGTTGCCATTTCTCCCCTTCTCTTCAGCTCACTGCCATTGCTGCAAACTGAGTCCAAAGGGCGAAAGGAGTTTGCTCTCCATGAAGAGAGCCAAGGAGAAAGGAGAAGAGGGGCCCTTACCAGAGGCTCAGGCAAAAGCAAAAGGCTGTATCCTCTCCTAGTTTGCCTCTCCTTCCTCAGAAACAACCTTGTAATCTTGATCATACTCTGAGGTTCCATGGTTTCTCTGGGATTCCCCC
>NW_024830987.1:0-336 GCF_019175285.1 Sceloporus undulatus
GACAAGGTTTCTCATGACATTCTTGCAAACAAGCTTGTAAAATGTGGGCTAGACAAAGTAACTGTTACATGGATTTGTAACTGGTTGACTGGCTGAACCCAAAGGGTGCTCAGCAATGGCACCTTTTCATCCTGGAGAGAAGTGACCGTCCCACAGGGCTCTGTCCTGGGGCCAGTGTTATTCAAAATCTTTATCAATGACCTGGATGACAGAATTTGGAGCATACTTATCAAATTTGCAGATGACACCAAATTAGGAGGAATAGCTAATACTTCAGAGGACAGGATCAAAATTCAAAATGACCTGAATAGACTTGAAAGCTGGGCCAAAGCTAAC
>NW_024830987.1:436-1386 GCF_019175285.1 Sceloporus undulatus
AAAATGCACAGATATAGGATGGGGGACACCTGGCTGAATGAGACTATATGTGAAAGGGATCTTGGAGTCCAAGTAGACCACAAGTTGAACATGAGTGAACAGTGCGATGCAGCAGCTAAAAACACCAATGCAATTTTAGGCTGCATCAATAAAAGCGTGTCCAAAGGAGGGCGACTAAAATGGTGAAGGGTCTGGAAACCATTTCCTATGAGGAACGACTTAGAGAGCTGGGGATGTTTAGCCTGGAGAAAAGAAGGTTAAGAGGTGATATGATAGCCCTGTTTAAATATTTGAAGGAGTGTCACATTGAGGAGGGAACAAGCTTGTTTTCTGCTGCTCCAGAGAACAGGACCAGGAACAATGGATCCAAGCTGCAGGAAAAGAGATTCCACCTCAACATTAGGAGGAACTTCCTGACAGTAAGGGCTGTTCGACAGTGGAACAAACTCCCTTGGAGTGCAGTGGACCTCTTTAGAGGTCTTTAAGCAGAGGCTGGATGGCCATCTGTCGGGTATGCTTTGATTTGGATTTCCTGCACGGCAGGGGGTTGGACTGGATGGCCCTTGTGGTCTCTTCCAACTCTACGATTCTATGATTCTATGATTCTCAGAAGGGAGATACTGAAGGCACAATTTCAAACAGTTCAATGAGGAAGAAAAATGGGAGGTGTTTTAAGAAACCAGGATGGATGGCTAATGAACTTTCAACTGAGTTAAGTAACATGTATAAGAAATGGGAAAAGGAGGAAATCACCAAAGAAGAATTCAGACAAATAGCGAGCATGTGTAGGGGTATAGTCAGAAAAGCTAAAGCGCAAAATGAACTCAGACTTGCTAGAGAGGTTAAGAACAACAACAACAACAACAACAACAACAACAACAATAATAATAATGTTTAATAATAAATAAATAAAAGTTTTATTTATATACCGCGCCTTCCCCAGATCAGGG
>NW_024830988.1:0-1386 GCF_019175285.1 Sceloporus undulatus
AATGAATCCTGCCTTTTCATGATGTGGTCAAAGTATGACAGCCTCAGTTTAGTCATTTTTGTCTCCAGGCTTGATCTGTTTAGGTCCCACTTCTTTGTTCTTTTTGCTTTCCATGGTATATCCTTAGCACTCTTCTTCAGCACCACATCTCTTTTTGTCCATCTTCTTATCTATCCAGCTCTTGCATTTGTACACGGTAAGGGGAAATACAATTACTTGTATGATTTTAACTTTCATGTTTAGTTGTATATCTGACCATGACCAGCAGAACAGCTTTGGGAATGCATCGCCAGTGAAGAAGACTGGCATCTGTGATGTTCTGACACCACCATGCTTACCCCAAACCAAGACTCTGTGTCCTCCTTGAGTCTCAAGTTAGGGATTGGAGATCTTTCCAAAACTGGGATGACCGGGGAGGTATATACTAAAGCGAAACCAAAATTGAAGTTTCCCAATACAGCAGCAAAAGCAGCGAGGAAGAGCCACCCATTTTTAAGTGTCCTGAGAAGGAGAGAGGAGATGAGGAAACAGTTAGAGAACATGTATGAGGTCGTCCAGCTTGAAGGCACATTGCAAAACTTCTTCAAAATCTATGCCTCATTTGAATGTGGATTCAGCCTTAAGCTGGCCATTCACACCGTATGAGCCACTAAAGAAAACACCTTGGAGTATGTTCATTGCTGTCATATACCTTCAAGGGTACATATGTAGCTACACTGCAAAGGTATAGCAGTTTGAGACCACTTTCATTGCCTTGGCGTCACCCGATGTAATCCTTGGATTTGTAGTTTGGAGGAGGGCTTCTGTGCAAGAGAAAGTCTCCACTCCACTCGCCTGAACTAGCAGAGAATTCTGGAACCTTCATCTACAAACTACAAATCCCAGGATTCCAGAGAATGGAGTCATCATTATTAAAGTGGAATCAAACTGCTATAACTGTATAATATGGGTCAGGGTGATCAGATGTTATAACCACAAAGGAGGACAAGAAAAATGAAGGACATTACAAAAGAAAAGATAAAACCTCTAATGTTAAAATGAATTCATTTTGTATGGTTTATTTACAGCTATAATACATATACTGTATCTTATAATGTACTCAACCAGATTTTAATGGTGAACTTATCTTTGTTAAAATGCTTCGTTGGCTTAAAACAGAGTTACAGAACTCTGAGCCAGACTAATGCTTAAAACGGTACTTCACTGTAAATAAAAACCATTCCTATAAAAGCTCCTGGCATAGCTCCATCTTTTCAGTAGGCTTCACTTCAGTTGAAGATGAGGACCAGCAGCTTGACATTATAGTTTGACAGGGCAAAGGGGGATTTCTAGAGAGGATAGGTTTTGTAGAGGAACTGGCAGGAAGACTAAGAAGTACCTCCCTCC
>NW_024830989.1:0-1386 GCF_019175285.1 Sceloporus undulatus
GTTCCCTGTTAGCTATTTGTGATCTGGCACAGATTCTTTTATTGTATTTATTGTTTTAATGATATCGTTTTTAAAATTGTATTGAATGTCTGTTGTGAACCGCCCTGATGTTTCGAAGGGTGGTATATAAATAAAGTTTATTTATTTATTTATTTATTTATATAATCAGCTAACGCTGGAACAAGATATTCATAGAGGTTTCATGTTGGATTTCCTTTAGTCCTCTTATTTTCAGTGAATTTTCCCTTTGCTTTAAATCATCCAGTGCTTTAGCATCCAGTTGCATTTCCTGTTGTTGAATTAAAAAAGCAGATTTTTCTTCTAATATTTGAGAATTTTCTTCCAATTTGTCAATTCTTGTGGTAACTTGACTTATTTCTTTAGCGACTTCCTCCAGAGATAGTTTGATTTCTCTTAATTCTGTCTTCAATTCAGATTTCACGTCCTGTTTCAGATCTCTCCTTAAACTATGATTCTATGATTCTGAGATCACAATAGAACAGTCTCAATGCTTCAGGTAAAGAGCACCAGCCTGAACTCATAATAGTCCTGTCACAATCTTTCAGGAAAGGCGCCTCAGGCTGAGATCACATTGGGACAGCCTGAATGCTTCAGGAAAGAAACATCACCCTGAGGTCACTGTGGGCCAGGCTCAATCCTTCAGGTAAGGAACACCTGCCTGAAGTCAATAAGCCCGTCTTAATCCTTCAGGGAAGAAATATCAACTCGAAGTCACAATGAGTTAGTGTCAGTCCTTCAGATAAGGAGCATCAATCTGAGATCGCAATGGGCCAGTCACATTCATTCAGGTAAGGAGGACCAACCTGAAGTCACAATGGGCCCATCTCAATCTCTCAGGCAACAAGAATCAGCCTGAGGTCACAATGAATCATTCCTACTCTTTCAGGAAAGAAGCATCAGCCTGAAGTCACAATAGTCCTATCTCAATCCATCAGGAAAGCAGCAACAGCCTGAAGTCACACTGAGCCAGTCTCAATCTCTCAGGCAATGAGCATCAGCCTGAGGTCATAATGGACCAGTATCAATCCTCCAGGTCTGGAGTGACAATAGTCCCATCTCATTCCTGCAGGAAAGGAGCACCAGCCTTAAGTCACAATAGTCCCGTCTCAATCTATCATGCAAGCAGCATCAAACTGAAGTCAC
This sequence comes from Sceloporus undulatus, assembly GCF_019175285.1. Taxonomy (NCBI): domain Eukaryota; kingdom Metazoa; phylum Chordata; class Lepidosauria; order Squamata; family Phrynosomatidae; genus Sceloporus; species Sceloporus undulatus. The sequence goes on from NW_024830989.1 coordinate 1,165, forward strand.
AATGGGCCAGTCTCAATGCTTCAGGTAAGGAGCAGCAGACTGAGGACAGAATGGGATAATCTCAATCTCTCAGGCAAGCGGCATCAGCCTGATGTTGCAATGTGAGATCTAGAGTCAGTCCTGTGCTCAAAAAATAAAACTCATTTGAAACAAAAGAAGCTTTATTGATGAATCCAGGCAGAAACATCCATTAACACCGTTTTGCAAAGTCTGAAGTCCAAA
>NW_024830990.1:0-1386 GCF_019175285.1 Sceloporus undulatus
AGCGCCAAGGACAATTTGCCTGGCGCCGCTGTTGCGGTCCTTTTGGAGGGAGGGAATTTGAGAGGGGGGGGTGTAGGTTTTATTGTCAGGGGATTGTTTTTCTGCTTTGTATTATACTGCTTTTTCTGTTTTGTATTATACTGTTTTTTCTGCATTGTATTATGTATTATGTACTGTATTTTTATATTGTTGGCATTGTATGGTATTGCATTGTTTTTTCCTGTGCATTGTTTGCTTTGTATTTTGCTTTGTATTTTGAGACTCTGTTGTAAGCCGCCTTGATCACATGGAAAGGCGGGGTATAAATAAAACTAATAATAATAATAATAATAACCTGTCTGGCATGGGAGGCCCTGCCTGTGGCTACTATACCACCGCCAGAATAGCTCACAATTTCATTAGGGTACGCAAGCCTCTCCCCCACGACAAGGGGGTGTCAATGGAGAGGCATACAATTATACAATACTGTTAATATATGTAATACTTCTTTTTTTTCTCTTTCTTTTTCTTTTCTGTTTTGTTTTGCTGGGAGGAGGGGAAACAACAGATTCAAGATAAAACTGGTATGCTGGAGTATAAGCAAACACGGAGGATAACAGAGAAATAGTGTCATCTATCTGTTCATGATATAAGATAAGTTCATGCTGCCTATGTAAACAAACAATCGTTATGTATTTTATGTATGTATATAGGTTGAGTATGTATATTATGTACTGTATTAAAATTAATAAATAATTCAAAAAAGACAGAAAGAAAAGAAAATGGAAACGTAATTCCTTCCACATTTTGATGTGATAAAGAGAAGCCTACATTGCACTAGAAGATGATGGGAGGACCTGTAAAAAGGTTTGTTTTGCTCTGCCTGCAAAAAAGTTAGTTTTGGACTAGCTGAGGCTTAAAAGCCCCCTATCTCTGTACCCAAACCTTGTTTTCAGGGTGTCACTGTATCATGATGTACACGCCTCCAGACTATGCCAAGGCTTGTAAAGTCAGGCCCTTCTTGCAGCTGAGCAAGCTTTGATGGGGACTAAGACTGGGTTTCTTTTCTTTCAATCTTTTGCTTAAAATTAATGCAAAGAGATACTTCTCTGTATATTTATCAGTTGGAATTGCATCCTGGCTTTACTCAGTGCATACACATGTCTCTCCTTATCATTTTATGTTCAAAACAAATCATTGAAGTACATCAGGATGAGTAACAGAACAACTAGTCTAAATAATTTTCCTAGCTCAGTGGTGACTTGCAACTCAGCATTCCAAGTCAGTCAGCCAAATTGCTGCAATTTTTAGGTATAACAGCCAATATTATGCATTTTTGGTATTAGAATATAAAGGCTTCTTTGCATTGCTCCTTGTCTTTCTCTCCTCTGGTAGGAGAATAGTGTC
>NW_024830991.1:0-1386 GCF_019175285.1 Sceloporus undulatus
ATTCTATACATTGATGCTCTTACAAAATGGTTCTTAAAATCTACATTCATTTTAACTTTTCCATGAAACAAATATTCACGAAACCCAAATCCCTCTAGCTTCAATCATTTCTTTTCTTTCAGCTTTAACCACATGCTTAACCATCCTAATACATTTGCGTCATAGTATAATCTTACATTGGGGACAGCTAACCCTCCTCTTTCTGCAGCATCTTGCATGTAATTTGGTTTTATTCTTGGTTTTTTCCCCTCCCGTAAATAATCAGATATTTGTCTTTGCCTTTCAGTGAAATAGTTATCATTTTCAATTACAGGAATTGTCCGGAACAAGAATAACAATTTAGGCATTATAGTCATTTTTAATGCAGAAATCCTCCCCAGAAGCGATAACTTTAAATTCTTCCATTCTCTCATATCCTTCTTTGTTTCTTCCCACTTTTCTCCATAATTGTTTCGAATTAGATCAGCATTTTTATTAGTGATTATTATCCCCAAGTATCTTGGTTTTTTGACTATATTAAAACCCGTCATTTCTTTTATCTTAATTTCTTCCTGTCTCGTTGTATTTGTTGTGATCACATTTGTTTTTTCTACATTTATCTTTAAACCCGAATGTTTTTCCAATTCTTTTATATTTTCTATCAGAGGGGTATACTGTTTATTGGGTCCTCTATGATACAGCGATGTCGTCCCAAAAAGCTCGTGTTTTGTATGTATCTCCTTTAATATTAATACCTTTAATTTCTCTTTCCTCATTTATTTTTATTAACAAAACATCCAAAGTAATCACAAATAAAATAGAGGAGAGGGAGCAACCTTGTCTTGTCCCCTTCTTTATACCATACCATACCATACCATACCATAACCTTTATTAGATAAGGCATCTCAAATAAAAACATCATACAAAGTTAAAATTTTAAACTAAAATTATTAACATAAATACTTTAAAATTCTGTCCGTATAACATGTAATTCTATGGACTACAGTTGTTCAATTTATACCAGATTTTTGTTGCCTCCATTAGAAAATTTGCCATCACTCGTGTAATCTGCTCATTGCAATCCTCCAATAAATGCACTAAAGTTATATCCATTACACAGTAGTTCATTTCCATTAGTTTCTTTATCAAATTCTTTCTCGGTTTTTGATATAATGGGCAAAGAAAAACAATATGTTGGAGGGTATCTGGAACTGCCTCACATATACAAAGACGATTGACAAAAGGAAGTTTCATATATCTCCCCTTAGTAACACATGACGGATGGATGTTCAGCCTTGCAAAAAGGAAGGCTTTCCTCGCAGCCTGAAGGGACAACGATTGAAAATATTTTGGTATCTCCCCACAACAGGGGGGAATGCCAAATACAAAAGGGGAGCATACTCTGGG
>NW_024830992.1:0-842 GCF_019175285.1 Sceloporus undulatus
AACTCTCCTGTATCAGCATTTTTCACTGTCCCATTCTCATACCGATACATAGTACGTTGCAGCTCCTTGGTGCATATACCTCTAGGTTGCCATATATATTGCCATATATATTGCATTAATAATAATAATGATAATAATAATAATTTATTTGTATTTGTATTTCCTGCCTCTCCCTGTGGATTGAGGTGGGATTACAGCAAAGAATAAAAATCATAATACAATACAAAATACAGTCAGTAAAACAACAACAATATTACTACCAATCACTAAAAAGGCCAAATCGTCATCAATTTTCCATGCTATCAAGTGAGATTATTTTCTGAGCACAGTACAAGGTGTGGGTAATAACCTTTAAAGCCCTTCATGGCTTGGAGTCCAGTTTACTTGCAGGAACGCTTCCTTCCATACAATCCACCCTGCACACTCAGGTCCTCTGGGAAGAATCTACTGCAGCCAGGCAAGAACAGGCTGGCTGCAGTTACCCAGAGAACCTTCTCATATGCCATCCCAAAATTATGGAATGGCCTGCCGGAAGAGATCCAACATATCACCAACCTTGACGGCTTCAAAAAAGCCATCAATACAGATCTCTTCCGGCAGGCCTTCCCTGATTGATCAACCCAGCTCCACAGATATGGATTGCCCGATGGCGCGTTACAGACCGCCCCATTGGGGCGGCCTGTAGGCGCGCCTTTCCCCGGTGTATCGGGGCCTCAGCTGCCAGACCGGCAGCCTCCGAGGCCCCGATCCGCCGCTTTCCGGGCCGCGGGGAAGCGGCAAAAGGCCGCTTCCCCGCAGCCTGGAAAGGGGTGTCCTTGGGGCTTCAAGCCCCGAGGACACCC
>NW_024830992.1:942-1386 GCF_019175285.1 Sceloporus undulatus
ACGCAAACCAGGAAGGAGCTCCATTTTGGAGCTCCTTCCTGCTCCGCGGAAAAGGTGCGTTAAGCACCTCGTTTGGAGGTGGCGCGTTCATCACGTCATCATGGTGGCGGCCGTGTGGAACGGCCGCCGCCATTTTGTACGGACTCAGTCCGTACTAGGGTTAGGGGGATGCGGAAGCACCACCCCTTCCTAACCCTAGTATGTATTGAATATGTACTAATATGGCGGTCTGTCACCCGCCATAGTCTGCCCCAAGATTTCTTGCCCCAGTTGTGATTATTTTAATCTGATTTTAACTGTTTTATAATGCTGTTTTTTTCTGTTTGTAATTATGTGGATTAGTTTAAGCATGGGGGATAAGGGGATTTATGTATTGATTTATGTATGGATTTATGTATTTTATTTATGCATTTTATGTTGCAACTTGCCTCAAACATTTCAGAG
>NW_024830993.1:0-1386 GCF_019175285.1 Sceloporus undulatus
TTATATCTGTTTTAGAGATAACTTCCTCTTGATTGTTATACAGTGGACCCTCGCCTTATGTGCGAGGGGGGGCTGTTCCAGACCTCCCCCACACGAAAGGCGAATTCTGCCTATGCTCAAGCCCCATTATACTGAATGGAGCTTGTGCACATGGCGATGTGGTGCGGGCATGCACACCATTCAAACGATTACAGCATGGCTTCCATGTAAACCGGAAGCTGTGTATGGCGCGCCCACTAACAGGCGGGCGCATTGTGCTTCCAAACAAATGCAGGATTTTATTTACTGCTCTGCCAGTAGAAGGCCCTTATGTACGTTGACACATTACCAGCACATCCAGTTGAAACAGTTTCCTCTATGTTGATACAGAACCAAACAGGAAGGATGGGGAGACAAACAACATTACACAGAAAAAGCAACATTTCTCATCTCAAGTAAACAAGCTGTCTGATTCTGATGTATGTTTTCCAGCCTTTTGTACACAAAATGGGCCTGAAGCTGTTTTTATTTACTATGCAAGGCCAAAAAATCTCTCCCACAGGATAGATAAGACTACAGTGCACAAGGCAGACTGAAGTAAGCATTAGAAAGATCTAAGATTGTTTGAAAAGAACAGTAAATTGGGGGTAGATCTAGAAATTCAGATGATGGAGTATCAGGCTGCACTATCTTCAGGCTGTAGGCTAAGATTCCCTTCAAAATCTCCCTTATATACATCTGAATGTGTCCTTACATGAGAAACATACAAAGCAGAGAGCCAGAAAATCAGGAAGAGTTCAAGCCTCTTCCTCTCTCTACAGAGGGGGAAAATGCTTTATTTTACATAAAGGGACTTTAGCTAATACAGTCGGCCCTTCTTATACATGGATTTGTTAAACATGGATTCAAGCATCTGCAGTTTGAAAACGTTCAAAAAAGTATAAATTTCAAATATCAAACCATGATTTCCTATTCTTTATAAGGGACACCATTTTGCTATGTCATTATATTTAACAGGACTTGAGTATCCACGGATTTTGTGATCCATGGGGGATCTTGGAGCCAAACCCCAGCGTATAACAAGGATCCACTGTATTGAAAAACACCCCCCCCCCTTTCAAATTAGAGAATCACTTTTGGCCACCATCCCACGCTTCAAGTGTAGATTCAGGCTCAAATATTAGCATAGATGTTTTTGTTCAGCTGTCTTGGCTAAACAGAGCGATCTGCTCTTATCAAGGATTTCAGTGTTAAGCTGCCATTGAAAAATCAAGAAAGGGATAGTTTACAGAGAACAGACCCAGGGTTCCCTGGTATCTAGGGCAATGCTAGCTGCATTCTCTGCATGCCTCCCTTCTTGCCAGACTGGGAGAGAAAGTTAGTCAATCTCCCTTTGTGTCTGCACAT
>NW_024830994.1:0-1386 GCF_019175285.1 Sceloporus undulatus
GGTTACGAAATTAATTCGTTCCGCGGCTAATTTCGTAACCCGAAAAAACCTTCGTAACCTGAATTGCCATAGGCGCTAATGGAAAAAAAGCCGCGGCTCTGCCGCGGCTCCATTGAAAATAGCGCCGAGGTTTTTTCGTAACCCGAAAAAACCTTCGTAAGCCGAAACAATAAATCCCTATGGGATTTTTTCGTATCCCGAAAAATTCGTAAGCTGGGTAATTCGTATCCCGGGGTACCACTGTATACATTTAATAAACAGACGCATCCATCCATAATCTCTTCAGAGGATGTTGTACTAGAGGGCACCAGTTTGGAGAAACTTGAATGACTGCTGTTGGAGCTCATGCTTGTAGCTGTGGCTGATGCAGAGACTAATGGAGTCAGAACCTTAGACTTCTATGTCTCCTGCTCACTTTTTGCAAGATTTAATTCTTTTGCCTTCTTCTCCTATTTGCTTTTAACAAGCGGAACAGTTAGGGTGGGGAATTAGTCCATTACCACAAGTGGGGTACTGCACCATTTCCTAGCTCCGGATATCCCCAATCAGTTCACTCCTACCTACCTCATTATTTATAAGCTGCGTTGCAATGGCTCCTAGCTTTCTCCTTTCTGTAACCCGCATAGCAAGCAAGAGTTGGACTGACTGGCCCTTGTAGTCTCTTTCAGTTCTATGATTTTATGATTTTAAGAAGCAAGAAAGGTAGGTGAAATGACCTGTGTAGCTGGGCAAGTCAAAGAGTCCCAAAAGCATCCTTTTCCTTCTTTTGATTCCCCCCCCCCTTAACTACGATGAGTTCTGTGTTAATGTCTAGTAACCTGATCAGTAGCAGAATATGAACCCTCAAAAAGTGGCACTGATTGGCTATTAATTAGCACTCATTGTAAGTCACTGAGCCATGAGAAAGCAAAAGAGGGCTTTGACTAGCAAGAGTAACACAGGTCAAAATGATACCATACCAGGAAGCACACAATGTCCAGAGATAATATATGCTTATGCTGACATTGTCAATAATATAACTTTGGAGTCTTTCACTTATCTCATTTCAAATGCTAAGACATATGGTCAGTCTGATGTGCTAGATAATATACAGTCAGCCCTTCTTATAGATGGATTCAAGCATCCACGGTTTGAAAATGTTCAAAAAAAGTATACATTTCAAATATCAAACCTTGATTTTCCATTTTTTATAAGGGACACCATTTTGCTATGTCATATTTAATGGGACTTGAGCATCCACAGATTTTGTTATCCACGGGGGATCTTGGAACCAAACCCCAGCATATAACAAGGGTCCACTGTATCTCGAGACGGTTGTGCACGCGCTGGTAACCTCACGCCTTGACTTCTGTAATGCACTCTACATGGGGCTACCCCTGTGCTTGA
>NW_024830995.1:0-1386 GCF_019175285.1 Sceloporus undulatus
TTTGTTAGTTTAGCTTCTTCCATTTAAAGAGGAGCATGGCATGTCCTGACTCTTTGTTCCTGCTGTTAGAAATTATGACACTCTACAGGAAAAGAGATTCTACCTAAACATTAGGAAGAACTTCTTGACAGCAAGGGCTGTTTTACAATGGAACATGCTACCTAACAAAAGTAAATGTCTCACAAAAATGAAATATTTCACAAAACTACAGTTTCCAGAATTCCATAGCATTGAGCCATGGCAATTAAAGTGGTGTCAAACTGGATTATTTCTGCAATGCATATGCATCTAAGATTTGTTTGATAGTGGAAGATGCTGAAGATGAAAAAATAAAAGACACTGCCTCAGAGTGTGGTGGAGTATCCACCTCTGGAGGTTTTTAAACAGAGGCTGGATGGCCATCTGTCGGGGATGCTTTGATTATGAGTTCCTGCATGGCAGAATGGAATTGGACTGGATGGCTCTTGAGCTCTCTCTCATCTCTAGGATTCTATGATTCTAGAAAGTGAACGTAGAAGCAAGCAAAACCTCTGTCCTTCACCAGCCTATGAGAGACGTTTAGAGCAACTACTCCAGCTGAACGCCTGATAATCCAGTCCTACCCACACTGATCTTGGACAAATGCTTTGACTAGACTAGACTAGAGATAAAGCAACGTGCTGCCAGTCAGCCTTTCTAAATGGCAGAGCAGAAGAGGGAAAAGTGGGTTAAAGCAAAGCAGCATTAAGTAGGCAGAACTAAAAATTATGCAGCAGGGAAAACAAGATGCCAAACCATTAGCATAGTTATGCAGCAACAGCTGAAATCTGGTCCCTTCGCCAGCCGGAGCCAGCACTGCACACAGCGAGGAAAAGGGAGCCATGCAAAATTAACACATTGCATCTGCTTTACACTTGGAAGCACACAGAGGGCATCAAACAGCTTCCAAGGAAAGTGTTGGGATTTTGTGACACTTTGCTGGGCTTGAAGCCTAGAAAGAAAGACTTGCCTGTAATGTCCTCACACAGACCTTACAGCACTGGCAGCTGATGGATTTCATGTCAGCGGTGGAGACAAAATCCACTCTGGAGTTTCTTCAGAGCTTCAAAAGAGCTATCCAAGGTGCTGAACCTGTCTTGGCAAGAGAGGCTGAGTCTCCCTTATCCAAAATGCTTGGGTCCTGGAGTGTTTTGAATATTGGAGTTTTTCACACTCTGGAATATTTCCATATACATAATAAGGTTATCTTGGAGATGGGACCCAAGTCTAAACATGAAATTAATTTATATTTTGTATACACCTTCTACAATAGCCTGACGGTAATTTTATACACAACATTTTAAATAATTTTATGCATGAAACAAAGTTTGTGTATATTGAACCATCTGGAAGCAAAGGGGTCACTAT
>NW_024830996.1:0-1386 GCF_019175285.1 Sceloporus undulatus
TGTTTCAGGAAAGCTAGTGAAAAACCTCAATTGTAAAATTCCTGAGCGTGAAACACTCTTTTACACAACTCTACCTACTGGTGTTTTGAATAAAGAGAATGGGAAACAACAGTTTCCAGCTTCAACACCAGCCAGCTTCAAGCTGGGCTGACAGGCTGCTCCTCGCCCCTTTTTCCACCTGGGCTGCAGCAGGGGCGGAGATGCGCCAATGTTTTAAAGCCGTGTCCTCTTTCCCTTTCTACAATACCAGCCAGCTTCAAGCGGGGCCGAGAGGCTGCTCCTTGACCCTTTTTCTACCTGGGCTGTACCGGGGGCTCGGCACCTGGACAGGAGGTGGGTGGAGAGGCGGCAAGGTTCTAAAGCCACACCCCTCTTCCCCTCTACAACACCAACCAAAGCTATATTAGCTGACAGTGGCATAGAATAGGAGGCTGAGGGATAGTGGCATTATACAGAGGAGACCTGCAGAACATCCTACCTTGCCTGCTTATTGGACGTTTTTTTTTTATTAAATAGACAGGATCAATGGAACAAGGTGGGAACAGACAGGAAATGACCACTTTGGGTGGTGGATTAGGTATGGTAGTCACTGTTAAACATGGAGCGGCAAAAAGTGTAGTGCAGGGCAAGGGAAGGTATGGCGTTAACAGGGTGAAGTACTGTTATAGTGGAAGGCAAGATCAATGCTTGAAATCTATCTTGCCATCCAGTCAACCTGTTATCCCAAAAGAACTGACGACCATGCCAACCTTATCATAGAACCTGTCCCTGCTCTTGTGTAATGCTAGGTCAGTTAAAAATTAAACCCACATTATATATGATCTGTTGGTGGAGGAGGAGGCTGACATGGCATGTTTTCCGGAAATCTGGCTGGGAGATGACAGCAGTGTAACTTGGGCTCAGGCCCTCCCAGACTAGTATTCTGTTAAAGAGCAGGTAAGGGGAAGTGGGAGAGAGAGAGAGGAGTGGCGGTGGTCCATAAGAACAACTTCACTTTAACCAGCATACCTGTATGGAAATACATCAAGTGTATTTACCTGAACCTGAAGACTAGGGATAGTCTGGGGATTCTGTTGGTATGCTGTCCACCCTGTAACCAAACAGACTCCCTAGCTGAGCTGACACAACTGGTCTCAGAGCTGATGTTAGAGTCTCTGAGGCTCTTAGTCCTGGGCGACCTCAACATCCCACTCGAGGCAAGTTCAACAACTCTTACAAGTGCAGATGAGGAATTCATGGCATCCATGACAAACATGGGCCTATCCCAGATAGTCTCAGGACCCAGGCATTGTGCAAGTCATACCCTCAATGTGGTCTATTGTACGGAACAGGCATATCTGTGGGTGGAGGTAGTCAATATCTCTGCATTGTCATGGATGGATCATT
>NW_024830997.1:0-1386 GCF_019175285.1 Sceloporus undulatus
TTTCCCCTTTTTGAAGATGGGGACAACGTTTGCCCTCCTCCAGTCTGCTGGGACTTCTCCTTTCTCCAGGAGTTCTCAAAGATTATTGCCAATGGCTCCGATATTACATTTGCCAGTTCTTTTAATACCCTTGGATGTAGTTCATCTGGTCCTGGAGACTTAAATTCATTTAGATTAACAAGGTATTCCTCTACTATCTCTTTATTTATTGTGGGGGAAGAAGGTTCCAGGAATGAGGGGCAGCAAGTGAGAAGGGACAAATCCAGGACGGGACAGCCTAGGATCTCCACTGCTCCATCCCAGATTTGTCCCTTCTCACTTGCTGCCCCTCACGCCTGGAACCTTCTTCCTCCACTTCTTTAACCAGTTTTAAAACTGAGTTGAAGACCATCCTGTTCAGGGAAGCGTTCCCAGGCATTGTATGATTATTTATCTGATATTTGATTTGATGATTTTAAATTGTTGCTTGCTTATTTTATCTAATTCTATCCTGTATTATTACCTATTGTCTTATATGCATTTTGTAGAATGTATGTCATTGGCAGGTTTAATTTTTATCGATTTTATTATTTGTATGTATAGCACTGTGCAAATTTACAGCGCTATATAAATAAACTATAACAACAACAACAACAACAACAACAACTCCCTAGGAATGAGCCAGGGCAGTTAAAGCTGTCTCAGACTGGATTGTTTCTGCAGTGTGTTTTGGATCTAAGTGGCTATACAGAGAGGTCTTAATGGTGTCTCTGTGTGTTGCATTATTATTATTACTGTCATGTTTTAAAATAATTTTGTATTGTTTCAAAATATTGATATGTTAATATCGTAGTTTATGTAATTGGTTTTTAAAAATCTTTTTAAGGGTTAGGTTTTTAAGTAATTTACCTTGTTCTGATTCTGAGTCCCATCAGGAAGAATGGATATGGGTTTTTTTCCCCTTTGAAAAGCATATTATTTAATATTATTTAATTTTATTTAGTAGATAAATTATTTAAAAATAGGAATGTTTGATGGAGGATCCCTCCACGGAAAAGCTCTAAATGTACATATTGATATGTGTTTTGGCTCCCTTCTCTTGCTCACTCTGAACACAAGTGGCAAGGAATTCAGTGGTAAATAAAGTGTATGGTGAGTGTACACCTTGTTTTTCAGCAGAATCATGTTCCTACTGGGCTGGTGGTAGTATAGTTCTTCTGGGACACAAGACACATGCCTTCTAGTAGAACTGCACTTTATTTTCTGTTGCAACTGAGTAGAAACAGCAACAGTCATTTGTCAGTGTAGTGATGGGTTGGCGCTTGATGATAGTAGTGGGGGGATGCACCCCCTTTGGATAGTTGGTCCATCCTTTCACTATAGAGTCCTTCAGATTGTATATGAACA
>NW_024830998.1:0-1386 GCF_019175285.1 Sceloporus undulatus
TAGTATTATTAAATTTTATTTATTTATAAAGACATGTAAAGACCTATTTATAAAGAGTATCTCAGTGTGTCTCTATATTATAGCATCAGGAAAGATTTTAGGTGTTGTTAAGGTTTGGAAATGCTGTTTGGGGTCCCTTCTGACTTTGGAGCCCTTTCATCCTCCATTTTGGGGTCCATGAAGGCCTCAAACTGCCAAATGCCAAGCGCTCAGGCAGAGGCTGCCATTTTGTGTTCCAGCAGCCATTTTATTGTCTGCTTGTGACTGTGGGGAATATTGTTACAGAACCTTCTCTGAGGCCTGAGTTGAACAGAGGCTTCTCTTTCTCTCCTGAGGCTCCAGAGAGAGAAGGAGGCCAGGCTCCTTGGGCCAAAAGGAAGGAAGTGTGTCCCTTTGTGTGTCTTTTGTGTCTCTTTTCTGAGAGGGTTTTCTTATTACACAGCTCTGCTCCTTCTGGGGAACAAGGGTTTTAAAAAGGATCAGAAATGGGAGGATAGTTTTAATACAAGCCTTATTCTTTTTCTTCACAAACCTTGGGCTTTGGCTCCTAAGAGGAGGCTAGTCCCCCAAAAAGGCCAAAAGTGGCTCCTTTGGGAGGTATTAAAAGTCTCCCCAGTTTTCTAATTAATAGATTTTCAGGCAAGAAAGAAGGAGACAGACCAGAATAACTCATATTACCAAGAATGAAACAAACAAACATACAAACAAACAACAACAAGAAGAATAAGACTGAAAAGCAAACTGCTTTTATTTAAAAAAGCAAAACCATTTTTAGCAGGATAAAAGTATGAATTGGGTTCTTCTATCCTTTATAACCGACTGAGGCTGTATCTGAACTACAGAAATAATCCAGTTGGAAACCACTTTTTTTCTTTTGTAATTTATTTATAAACAGTCCTTTACAAACAAAAATGAAAAAACATACCAAGACATTTGCATAACAATTACAGCTACAACAACAAAAAAGTACAAATACTTATAACATACACAATACAACATGCAATAAATAACATCCTGATATACAAAACTGTCAGAAATGTACTACTGTATTAAGTTACTTCCAAGTTAAGCTGAGCCTTTTATTTAATTTACTTAAATTCCTGCAAGATATCGATACGTGTTAAACCTCTAATGTTCAACTAGACTTTCCATATGATATCTGGGATTGGAAATTAATAATTAGTATTACAAAATAAATCAAAGCATGACCAGTCCTCTTTAGTTTTCTCAACTGGTTTATCCCTCATGATTGCCATTAAAATGTCCAATCCCTTTGCTTCTCTTAGTTTAATTATCCACTCCTCTATTTTAGGAATTTGGATGTTTTTCCAATACTGTCAGTGACCATCTACAAAATTAGTCTGGAAAATCTTTTAGCTACTTCCT
>NW_024830999.1:0-1386 GCF_019175285.1 Sceloporus undulatus
GGCATGACAAAATCCTATTTTGAAAGTAACATAATGAGCAGAAACAATGGTAATGTTTCGTCTTTAATGAGTAACAGCTCTAGCTACATTTCAGTTACTTTTTAAGGGCATTTCAAAGCATTTCTGGGGGTATATTGAGCAGATTTTCTCAGGAGGTATGTCTCTGTCATTAATCCTAAAGTATTTTTTCTTTGAGTAATAGAAAATCAGGAGCAACAAGTTAAATAACCTCTGTCGTCTTGTGGCCAGGCTAATTGTTGGTAACAAATTACACGTGGGTTTAGAATGAACTACAAAATGAATTTCATTTTCCAAGCCATGCTCTGCATATGCGGTTTGTGCAGGATTGTGTCTTCCACTGGCTTTCCAGTGATGCTCTCTTGCCAGGGAGTGTTGGAAAATATATTTCTGTGCACAGGGCATGGGATTTCAGTGGCAGGGAAAATTCATGTGTGGCTTCCTTTATTTTATTTTATTTTTTTGACAATTCCAGAGATCATTTGAAGGTAGCTAGGGGAGTTAAAGTGGTATACATAAAGAAACCAACAATCAACAACCAACAACTGCAGCAGCAACAAAGATTTGAAAGATAGCTATCTCTTAGGATGTATGCTTTCCAAACTGTACTTCAGTTTGTCTGTCCCCTTTCTTTTGTTAATGGAACTGAGGTCACATTGCATTTTGAAGAAGCTAGGATTATTTGTTACAGAAATGCCCAAAGAAGCCAATGCTGCCTATTTGTTGGCAATTGGTGCTATAAACCAGCCAAAAAGAGAGAAAACACACACACAGGCTTTCTTTGATTCCATTTCTCCAAAATAACATATCAAGTCAGGAGTGGGGGACCCACTGCCAAGTATTTCTATAAGGAGAGAAATTTTTATCTTTCTAGCTAATACTTAGAAGGCACACTGACTATTTTTCCCACCTGGTCTGGGTTTGCTGTTCTGTATCAGTCCAAAACAGAAGATAGTCAAACAATATTGTTCTGAAAACAACAGAACCCAAGCAGAATTTAAACTCCATTATCATTGTCATCATAATCATAGTCATTGGGATGCTAGAGCAAAATTTTAGTGCCTCAGTGACCTTTAACGCTTTAAAAACCTTAAAATTTTGCTCGATATTTGAAACATAGTTAAATAATTTCTCCGTTATTCTCATTTCCCCCCAAATTAATTAGATATTGGGATACAGCGTTTAAGGGATGTCTTTATCTGAAGGCAAAAACAATCTAATTGCATGATTTGATGGTGAACAATCATATGATTTCTTATGAGATAGTAAAAGAATGAGAAGAATGGACGTAGATCACTGATATTCCAGTACTTCTAGATAAGAGATAATGTAAGTAAACTTGAAGTACATGTGGATAAGGGGGGGGGG
>NW_024831000.1:0-1386 GCF_019175285.1 Sceloporus undulatus
AAACTTTTGACAAAAAACCTACTCTGTGAGAAATACTTTAAAGTAAGGTGGAGCTATCTCAATTTAACAACTTCAAAAGGGACAATAACAGATCTCAATTGAGCAGATCTGGGGAGAAGGGTTCCAACTTTGTGTAAAGAAGCGGTGGAAAATATACAAAGTTGCAAAGGACTCTGATTTAAAAGGAAATAATCTGAAAAAAAAAAAAAGGAGAAAGAGTTGGAGATTGATATGAGATCAAAGGAGGTGGATTGGAGGGAAGGAGAAGGAATTGGGAATTAAGAAATAGAAGTTGGTCGGAGGTCGGTTGGAAGGAAGGAGTAGGAGTTTGGGGCTAAGAAACAGACGGAGGTCGGTTGGAGAGGAGAAGAGGAATTCGGGAGACGCGAAACAGACGACAGCTGGCCAGAGAGAAGGAGAGAGAGAGCCGGGGGTCGTGGAAAAACGGAGGCTGGCTGGAAGGAAGGAGAGGAGTCGGGGGTCGCAGAACAGACGGAGGTCGGTCGGAGAGGAGGAGAGGAGTCGGGGGTTGCGGTACAGACGGAGGTCGGTCGGAGAGGAGTCGGGGGTTGCGGCACAGACGGAGGTCGGTCGTGGAGGAGTGGAGCCGGAGGTTGCGGAACAGACGGAGGTCGGTCGGAGAGGAGAGAGGCGCCGGGGGTAGCGGAACGGAGGGAGGTTGGTCAGAGAGGAGGAGAAGAGTCGGAGGTCGCGGAATAGACGGAGGTCGGCTGGAGGGAAAAAGATTTTGCAGAAAGACAGTCGGAGGTTGGTGGTTGGAAGGGAGAAGGAATTGGAGATAGAGGTGAAGCAGAAAGAAAGGAGGTTGGGGGGTGAGAAGCTAACCTTATAAGACAACAGCCATCTAAGTTCAGCGTTTTCAAGGACACTCGCCACGTGGAGACAGGAAATAGGAAGTAGAACTTGTTGGAAAAGTAAGAAGCCCAGAACGCCACAGAAGACAACGAGGAATTTCAAGGAAGGAACAGCAGGAAGAAAAGAGAGTGCAACAGCGACACCCAGTGGACAATTTAAGATAAAGTTTTAAATGTTACAATAGTGACTCCTGGTGGACAAAAGAGGAATAAATGTTTGAATCACAGAATAGAGGAGACTGTATAGAGACAAAGCAACGTAGAAGCTGTATTTAGTGGAGTAAGTGAATGAATTAAGAACTCTCTCATATAAATCATAATAGGTCTGTATCTTTAGAATATTTTTAAGTGAAATAAGAATAGAATCGTGTGAAACTAAATAGAATTGTGGGGATATTTAATATGGTGAATACATTTTGAGCTCATTTGAAAATACTTGTGTTTCTTTATGTTTTATAAATAATAATAACAATAATAACAATTAGTGATAAAATAAATAAATAATTGAGTT
>NW_024831001.1:0-1386 GCF_019175285.1 Sceloporus undulatus
GGGAGGAAGGGAAGCAAGGCAGGCGCGCGCGTGCGCGTGGAGGGAACCGGGGCAGGCGCGCGCACGTGGAGGGAACCAGGGTAGGCATGTGCACATGCGCGCGGAGGAAAGCAAGGCAGGCACGCGTGCGCACGCAGGGAAGCGGGGCAGGAGCGCACACACGGAGGGAAGCGGGGCAGGTGCATGTGCGGGGAGGGAAGCGGGGCAGGCGCGCACGCTGCCACTGGCCCCTGCTGAGGCCTGGGCAGTGCGCAAGCCCTCCCAGTGGGGGCACAGTTGCGGCAGAGCTTCTGCCGCCGAGGAAGAGTAGGAAGGCGGAGCCGGAGGAGGAGGTGGGTTGGCGCCGCAGCAGTGATTGGCACGGGGGCCACTGGGTTATGGCAACCCTACATGGAAGAGACTTCCTAAGGCATGTGCCAGGACAGAGGGGGGAACAGGGGGCTCCTCGTGGATGAATGGCCCTTTGTCAGCTGAACCTGGGGCTCAGGGTCCCTAAGAGGAGGAGGTGCCCCCCCCCCCGAATCCCCTCTGAGCCTCCAGGAGTGCAAGACTCAGGGAAGGGCCAGTCTGCGAGGGGCTGAGAGCCGCTTGGGCCAAACCTTGAGGGCCCTTTCCCAAAAGCTGGCCAGGATTGGTTTCAGGGGCTGGCATTTTCCTCTCAGAGGACCATCAGCATCTCAAAGACCACTCCTCATTTTGGATTTTGTCTGTTGACTGTGCTGCCCTCCGTGGAGACTTGCTTACTCCTAACCCAGATACCTGGGTTGTATCTCCTAAGGTGCCATGGAGGTGAGCATGGAATATATAGGGAAGATGGCTTTTGCAGTCGTTTCCACCATTGAGCTTACCTTGTGTTGTCTTCAAGCCTGTCAAAAGAGAGCAGGAAAGTAATCGGGGGGAGAAAGCAAAGTCCCACATTTGCTCACATAAGCTCCCCCTGAAGCTTTTCCCAGCATGCCCTGGTCCTCAGTCTCCCTCCCAGGCTCCACCGTTTCTAGGATGGAAACCTTCAAGGGAAAATCCTTGGAGGTCAAGCCAAGCTCTCCTCTGCTTCCCAAGGCCTCCTTCTCCATCCACTGCTGGTCTTTGGAAGGGAGAACTAGACTGCTCTTGGGAAAGTTACTTTTGGAGGGACAGAGACTCACAAAACCTCCCAGTCTGACTCTAACATTAAGGACTTCAAATCTCTGCAATGAACTGGGCCAGGTCTTACGCCAGGAGTGGGGATCCTGGACTCTTGCTCTGTATCTCTATTAAGAAAAAGATTGAATCTCCATGACTGGTGCTATGTTTCATACTCTTGGGATGTGCAGCCAGGAAAACATAATGCTTGAAAGATTTCAAAGGTTTATTAGATGGAGATAGAAGTGCAAGATGCCTTAAAAT
>NW_024831002.1:0-1386 GCF_019175285.1 Sceloporus undulatus
TAAGGATTTGGGAGAGAGCCTTATCCATGGCTGCTCCCAATAGATAGAACTTGGCTCCACAGAAAGTCCGGTTGGCTCCTTCCCTCCTGTCTTTCTTCTGGCAGATGGAGGCATTTCTATTTGGGAAGGCTTTGGGATTTTAACTATGGAGATGCAGTGTGTGACATGGTATGCTCCCTCTCTGTAGATATATTATACTGTATATATAAGAACTGTTTTCAATATGTTTTTGTTTTTAGTGCTTTAGTCATGTTTTCAAAGCTGACACTTAATTTCTTTATAGCTTTTGTAAATTAATGTTTTAGTTGATTATTTTAAAAATTATTGTAAGCCTCCTTGTATCCCATTTTGGGAGAAAAGCAGGAATGTAAGTGCAATAAACATATTAAAGAAAGAAAATGTGGCTCATTCCTGTAATGGGGCTGAATTCTGTGTAAACCATCTCACTCTCTGATCTACAAAGGTTATAATGTGTGATGTCCTTATCGGGGATGTTACTTCTCATTACATACACCTGAAATCTCCCACGTTTTTTTTGGGGGGGGCAATGGGCATATTGACCATTTTCCCAATGGATGCAGACATGCACTTAATGCCTTGTGTGTGTGAGAGGGAGGGATAAGTCTTAGAGAGTCAGGAACGTAGTTTCTTTTTTTTCAAATACAAAAGGAAAATATGGAGGGAGAGGCGAGAAAGAAAGAGAGAAAGTGAAGTGAGAGATTAATAGAGAGAAAAGCCGTGGGGCTAGAAAGAAAAAAATCCGTGAGGAAGAAAAATTGTGAAAGAAACAGATCCTCACACACAAAGAAGCAAAACAGCAAAGGGATGAGGTGTGTGATGACATGTATGTGCCCATGAAACCACTATGTGTGTTGTGATCAGAGG
Source organism: Sceloporus undulatus (assembly GCF_019175285.1). Taxonomy (NCBI): domain Eukaryota; kingdom Metazoa; phylum Chordata; class Lepidosauria; order Squamata; family Phrynosomatidae; genus Sceloporus; species Sceloporus undulatus. The sequence goes on from NW_024831002.1 coordinate 886, forward strand.
TGTGACACTGAAAGCCAGGCCTTAGCTTAGATGTTCGAGTAACTGTTTGTATATGATGTGAAAAGGGCTGATGTGAAAGTGTAAAGGCAGGATTAATGCTGAACATAAAGAAAACAAAAATAACGACCATAAGAAGCTGCATAAATTCAACTTAGACTGTGAGGAAATCGCAATAGTTAAAGAGTTCCTGTACCTTGGATCAAGCATTTATCAGAATGGAGACTGCAGTCAAGAAATCAGAGGAAGACTAGGGATGGGGAGGACAGCGATGAAAGAACTAGACAAGATCCTAAAGAGAAACAACTGAGCACTAAAACTAGAACCGTCCAAATCATGGGATTCCTCACCACTTTATACACATGTGAGAACTGGACAGTTAAGAAAGCCAACAGGAAGAAAATCAACTCATTCGAGATGTGATGGTGGGGAAAAGTGCTAAGGATCCCATGGACAGCCAAAAAGCCAAACAAATGGGTTCTAAAGCAGATCAAGACAGAACTC
>NW_024831003.1:0-1386 GCF_019175285.1 Sceloporus undulatus
GCTGGGGATTATAGGTCATGGTATAGGTCAGCTAGATAGGGGGTGCTGGGATTTTTTTACGACTGGCTAGAATAATTATGAGAATGATAGCTTTTGGAAAGTGTGGGATGTTGTCAGAAGAAAGGTGGGGGCAGGTATTAACAGAAAGGGGGTAGTTTCTGGGAATGGCAAAGGGGGTCTTGTTACCTGTGGGGCATGGACTGTGGAAACTGAGGGTGGGGGCTAGGATTGGAAGAGGGTGGGGTTTTAGGTGTTGGGGTTTCAATGTATTCTTTATCTTGGGGAGGATAGTTCTGGTTTAAACACTGAATTTATGATTATGTGTTCTCAATAAAGTTATTTGTTGTTTCAATGTGTTGGACTCTTTGATGCACAGAAGTTCTGAATTTGCACAAAATACACTTTGAGCCCATATAGACAGGTCAAAATAAAGCTGCTTCAAGTCACTTTGGAGGTATGCTGTTTAAATGATGTACGCATCCTGAGAGGCCAGAAGTCGCACCAAAGCCATACTCCAGTTCTAAGGACTAGAGCACAGCTGTGACACAGCTTCTGGCCTCTTAAGATGAGTGTTTCATTTAAACAGCATACCTCCAAATTGACCTGAAACAGCTTTATTTTGGCCTGTCTGTATGGGCCCTTTATTCTCTCATCAGTCCTCAGCTCCATTCCCAGCCATAAGAAGAACAGAGGCAAACACACACAAACACACACCAAACAGAGCTATATGTCCAAAACAGAGCCTTCCTTCCTTCCCTTTCCCTCCTGAGTCAAACTCCTCCTTGGGCTCCATTCTGGCATCCTCCAAGTCTCCTCAAAGGAAGAAAGGAAAAAAGAGAGGAAGGAAGGAATGAAGGGTGCACTCCTTCCTTTTCCGCAAAGGCTGCCAACGGAATAAGCCACAGCAGCAGCAGCAAGGCCCTGGCGATCCCTGCGCATGCTCAGGAGGGGCCTTTGCGGCATGTGCACATGCTCAGTCTCAGGCCCTGAAGCCATTGCTGCCCTCACAGTCTGTTCAGAGGAAGGAAGAGATGGAAGTGGGGGAGAGAAATGTATGAGAAAAAGGGAGCAGGGGGCACTTGAGAAGAGGCATGACCATGGGGGGAGGGGACATGGTCCTTTAGATGTAAAAAGGGCTTTGAGGAGCCCCTCCCTCCTGAAAAGTGGGGCAGAGGAGAGACCCTCCCTCCCTTCCTCCTCATTTGGGGGGAGATAAGGGCTCGCAAGCCCCCTTCTTTGGTCTTCCAATGGGGGCACCCTCTTCATCTCTGGGAAGAGGGGAGGCTCCCAGTCAAAATAAAAAGCATCAGATAGCATAGGCTTCAATAGTATTGGAAAAAACAGCTTTCTGGGGGGAAGGGGTTTTCCCTGGGGGAAGGGGGCTCT